>NW_010315771.1:22018-93818 GCF_000700745.2 Antrostomus carolinensis
AGGGGAAATTTTAACAGTCTACCACTCCAACTGAATGGGGAGGGGAACAATGCCAGCTGAAAGCACAGCATTCCTGTCCCTGCGCCCCGCAGAAAGGGGCTGTGCAGGTCTTTCTGATGGTTCCCTCTAATTACACTTTCTCATGTATGGCAATTCATGACCAACTTAGAGAATGTTCCCTGTCAGAGCAGTGATTTGTGTACCACAACTACGGAGTCAACATATTGGGGAAAAAAATTATTTAAAAAAAAAAAAAAAAAAGAAGAAAGAAAGAAAACTCCTCTGATGAGGAGCCCACAATTGCAGGGTTGAGTTTTCCCTTGGCTTCTTAGCTGGGTTTTTTTCCTCCACCCTTCCCCTTTCAAGATAAGGCATCAGAAGTAACTGAAACTAGAATTTCATTTTATAACACCCCCTCCGTTAATCCCTAGATCTCTCTCAAGTGCTGCATAAATTTCACCCTCTCTTCACAGAGCTCAAGGTTGTTTTACATCTGGTGCATCTTATTTTCTAAGGATGATGGTTCTGTTTATTTTAACCAGGCCTGGAATGATGTGCAAACCAGCCATGCCTCTTAGATGCTGATTGTTCCCAGAACCAGATGGTCAAACCTTCCTCTTTTAAGACAGCTGACTCAAAGCCATGAAAGAAAACACCAAAAAATTAAAACAATCATCAACAACAACATCAAAAAACACCCTGGGGTGGGAAAAAAAAATGTTTCAATGTTGGCACTGTGAGAGAGAAAAAACTTAGAGAAAAGAGTGTTTGGTTTCCAGACCCTGGAAGTGCAGCGTTCAAAGGGGGGGAATGTGCTCATTGGGAAGTTTCCACCAGTGGCAAGCTAACAGGAGGAATTCCCTAGCTTCAATATGACAGATGTTTATACCTCTGCTACCCAGAGGCACTAAAAACCACCTGTGGTTATTCTGACTGCCTTGCTAAATGAACAGCGAGTTAGAGCACTAATAAAACACAGCGACGCGAGTCGCCGCTGCCCGCACCTGTGTGTTCTCCGGTACCCGCTACTGGCTTCACAATTTACAGCCAAACCCAAAAGGCTTCGGCTTCATTTTAGCACCATGAATAGTCTCTCACCGTCCTCGTGGCTCTCCTCCTTCCCCTGCCTTTTCTGTTCTCAACAGGTCCTAATTTAATGGGGCCACTTAGCTATAAGCCAGTGAAAACCGTTGAGAGGTCACTGTCAGGCACATCTTCTATCAAAGCCAACTTGCCTACGGTGGTTTAAAGCAGCACAAAGTCTCTGTTTGTAAAGCTGCTCCAGCCTAATCAAGCCTGAGAAATCCTATACTGAAGGTTAAGTCAGCCCAACATCAGACTGACAGCAAACCTGCATGTGTATAGCCAACTGGTTGGTTCTGGTTTAGCAGAATCAATTCCTCCTCACCTTGATCAAAATCAACACAACTTCTCACAACGTTGTAACTAAAATGAAAAATATTTAAAAAAAAAAAAAATCACAGTCAGGTTATAGACAGAAGCAAACAAGATACCACAAAGCAGCTTGTGAGTTCTCTACACAAAGCTGTAAACTTAGAGCATGTCGGCTGCTCTGTGTGGTGGCTGGTGTGCAGGCTCACACTCTGACAGACAGAGGTAGTTTTTCCTTCTTCCACCATCTTTCACCTCTCCAGGGGAAAACAGACACACAAGCTGCTTAGGGACTCTAAAAAACCCCATCACTTTCTCTTTAACCATCATAAGGAATAGAGATTCACACAAAAATAAGAGATGCCTGGATGCCTTTCACCAACTACTTTTCCTTAACATTTCCTAGTATTCTCTAAGAAGTACGTGATCCCAGCACAAAAAGACTTTGTGAGCATTGCAAGAAAGACAGAAAGCCTATTTCAAAGGTTACAAGGGGAAGAAGGGCTTCAGACACTTCCAGAGTTTCTAATTCCATTTTATATGGCTCTTAAAAATGGCAAAGTCCCAGTTAAAGGACACATGCTCTGTGTCTGGACCACTGCAAACATAAGATTAGATGTAACAGAAAAGGTCACCTAAAGGGCTGTTTAGGCTTGTCGAGCTGAAATCAGATTTTGAACTAAGTTAAACAGCAAAGATGAGGTACACGGTCAAGGCCTCAGTGCAAGTATTCCACAGAAGCCTTGGGTACTAGGTTGTAGGGTTCTTTATATTCAAATTAAAGAGTTTTGAATAAGGCTGTTAGGATACACTTCTGCTCACAGTTAGGTCACAACTGGTAGAAAACCTGAGTTCAGCAGCTCTTTCTGCACATAAGCATTCACAGATGGTAACAGCAGAAACAATTCCATATCCTCATGAAGTATCTCAAAGTGGAGTTAACTAAAAACAACCCCCCTAATACACATCAAGTAAATAACAACACCACAAAAAATTAAGTAGATGATGCTGTTGAAGATGTTACTGTTGTACAAATGACTGAAGATACCATGCAATGCCTGCTCTGCTCTGAGGATGTTTTTTATGTTTGCAAATTCCCCTGGTGTGGAATTATTACTGGAGGTGACTTAGAAATCCCTTCATACCTACATCTCAAGAGAAGGTACAGTGTGAATGAAACTTCCAGGGCGGAGTGGTGGTTGGTATGCAAGAAATTTATTCCATGGTAGTTTTTTAGGGACAGCCTGAACTTTAGAGGAGATGACTCTAAGAGAAACAGAACAGAGGGTGGAGTGGAGACACCACGGCCAGGCTCTGTGCAGAGCAGAGAACTTGATGGTGCTGTGGCACTGATAAGCTGCATGGTTGCTACCCCGAGCCAGCAGTTTCTCATCATTTTGCCAAAAATGTGTCCTCAATGGAACTTTGCTCATTAAAATGTTATTATAATGCTAAATTACACCTCTATCTCAAAAGCTGCCTGTCTCCAAGGTGCGACCACTTCTCACTGTGCTCTGAATTTCCTCTGGTCTAGACCTTTAAAAGCAAAGTGAGGAAATTTTACACCAAGTATAATAAAGGTATGTACGACAAGAGTCACTCAAGCTTCACTTGAAAGCAAGAAAATAGTATAAAACAAACAAAGAGAAGGGGGATGTTAGGGAAGATACAGGAAGAGACCATCACAAACCATTGCCTACTTCTTGGACCAGGTGATGGGCTGAGCCTCTCCTCCCCACCATAGGGACACCTATTGGCTGAGATTTGAATCTTTCCCAGGAAACTTAGAAATGCTCTAGAGAGTTGTTTTTCTTAAAAGCATAGATCTACAAACTTTATGTACCTACACTTTGTTTTCCTTAACTTAACACGTTTGTAGATTTATGTTCTTAAGTACCTACACTCATTTTTGCAGACAGTATTTTTACCACCAGCAATCCAAAAGAACCTGGACTCTGTTACTTCATTAAACTGCACCATTCATGCATCTAGTTGTGATAGTCCTCATTAAATGTGACCAAGCATGGCCGTGTAAGTCCATTTAAACGTGACTAGACTGGAGGAGCATTGCACTATCTGTGAATCCAGCTGGGAGAGTTGCCAATGAACACAACCAAGTGGCCATGCTGGGTCATTTGCACGTGACTGGACTGTCCTGTCACACTATTAGTGCATCTGGAGCCGTGGTAGTTCAATATATTGAATGCAACTAGGCTGATAGTGCCAAATTGGGCATTCACTCAAAATCTCAGCTGAGCCATCCCCAGTACTGGTGATATCTGAGGATAAGCTGGAACGCAACGGGGGTTTGTTTTCTGCCAGATCTCTCAGCCCTTTTCATGCAACACCTGGACAGCAGGACTTTAAGCTTCTTGCCACCTCTAGACACTGCCACAACATAGATGTTTAATAACAAGGACCACATGCCCAGTGCATGCAGTCCTCACTTGTCAATGTCCTGTATGCTGAAAAATATTTTCTGTGCTAATCAACAAGGACAGCTGTCAATCTGCCATAGAATGGTTCCCTTACAAACCTCCACTATGTCCACTTAGCCTTGAATCAGGCACACTTCAGAAAATATTTGTCCTCTGCATTGGGATTGAGAGAGACGGAGAGAGTGGGAAATACTCAAGTGTAGTAGGGCTGTAGTAAAATTTCAGGGATCCCGTAAGAACATGGAAGAATCATAGAATCTCCTAGAATCATAGAGTCTCCTAGTTGGAAAAGACCTCCGAGATCATCGAGTCCAAACATAAAGCCCAACCAGAAGCCACAAGCCCTGCGCTAAAGGGAGCAACTGGTAATTAAAACCTCGATACAACAAGTCATTTGAGTTTATTTAAATACGTATTTAAAGATAAACATAAAGCATTTTGCTCAAACATTTTGAGGAATATGATCCTTAAGCAAGATTAA
Organism: Antrostomus carolinensis; assembly: GCF_000700745.2. Taxonomy (NCBI): domain Eukaryota; kingdom Metazoa; phylum Chordata; class Aves; order Caprimulgiformes; family Caprimulgidae; genus Antrostomus; species Antrostomus carolinensis. Next base: position 26,330 of record NW_010315771.1, read on the forward strand.
CAAGCCTTTAATAACACTTGTGTTATGAAATGTCATTATAATTAAATAGTAAATCAATAGTACAGCAGCACACGCTACAGATCACAATGGTTGTATTTTGAGGAACAAAAAAAGGGCAACTTCCTCATCATTTATGACAGTGATACATGTTATATACACCTACACCTTTCACACAATGACATTTTTGGTACCTCTGGTCACCCATGAGGCCATCTGTCTACATGGTAAGGAGGATATAGAAAGGAATAGTGACTTTTTTCTTCAATTTACACAACTTTCAAAGCTGGTTAAAGGCAGGACTCATCGCTGCTGAATGGCTGCCTACACTAGTGTGCTGTCTTGTTTTATTTTACAGCTCCCTTGACCTCCACCCCTCACAAGAGCAGTGGTCAGACTTGGCCTGAGGCTGCTGGGAACACTCAGGGGGCAGATGAGCCATAGCAAAACCCAGTGATGTTCCCCCAGCATAGAGCTGGCAGGGACCAGCTGTGCCCGTGCCACAGCACCGGGGTCAGGGGGATGCCCAGGCATGGCCAGCCAATGGGGGTGAGGGCAGAAATATGGGAGCAGAGATTGAGCCTAAACTGAAGCTGTCAGAGCTATGCCCTGGTGAGTGAGATAATACATGTGTTCCCCTGCTTGGCCCAGGCTAAATTAGCACATCTGGGGCCCACATTTACTGCTGCTTTGGAGCACCTTTGCCATTAACACTAAAAACACATCCTGAAGAACATCAGGATGTGAGATGAAGGAGGTGAGAGGGGAAATAAGACACCTTGCCTCCCCCTTTACCTTGTTCCTCCATCCTCCCACATTGCTCCGAAACACTCTGCCACTTGAATGCTGTCAATCTCCTTATGAGAGAAATATATTTTTAGAAACCCCATCTCTGAGGCTGAAGGTTTTTATGGTACCAGATGTTGGAGGACATGAAGTTGATAAAATAAAGCATAGTCCAAAGAAAAGGGTCAAAATTATCTGCTGCCAGCAGTGACAATTACAGCTTCTCTTACTTCCATGGAGCAGTGCCAGTTTACCCCAGTAAGAACTGGGGCCTGCAAGTGGGTACAGACATAAATAATTAGGCTGGGTATGCTGCTCAGACAAGAAGACATTTGTCCTTCACAGGAGAGGTTTTGAGAGAAAGGGTTAATGCTTTTTCCTTTGAAATATGGCGCAGCAGCTGCAGATGACATCAGATTTTTCTGCCATACTGTTTTATATCAACACACACGAAGCATCTAGGGAAGCCCAAGCACTGCTTGAGACTGTAATGAGAGCGATGGTCAGAAGTATCATAATAAATGACATCATTTAGAGACCTCTCAATCATATGGTTGTGTTTAAAAACAGGGATATCTTCAGTTTGTGAGACAAGTAACACAAAGATGTATCTCAGAGCAAAAGCATCAAGGGTTCAGACACTTTTTTCGCTAATCAACCCGCAAGAAAGACATGGGTCTCAGGTACACATATGAAAATTGTCTGCTTTCAGCTAAAGCCAGGAGCCCAGGAAGATGCCAGGATCTGTAACTGAAGGATCCGTATCACTGTATTTTGGTACTATGCAGCAAAGCCAAGGAGAAGGAGGTTAATTAAAATTCGTATGTCATTTCCATTTCCTCTACTTGTCTACAAGACTGTTTATTCTCACCATCTGAAAGAGATTCTCACCATCTGAAAGAAATATTAATTGCTGCTCTTGGTTGGTGAGAATAAACACTACAAGAGATCAAGTTCCCTAGTGAAGGCTTCTCAGTTTTGCTTTTTAAAAACCAATAGAACAGCTTGAAAGGGCTGCTTTTATCTGCACAGCAATTGGCTTAAGATGCAAGCCTAGGGTGAAGTCCATTACCACTTGTCCACTGAAATTTTCCTGACAAACACTAGAGCAGTGATTATTGCCTGTTTCCTTCAGCCACAGCTTAATGCAGTAAGAAGATTTCAGCCATAGGTTAGGTTTAGGTGATTCCCTTCAAATAATCCCCTTTCCTCATCACTTGTGCCAGCACTGTGACTGCTGAAGTGGTCAAGAGTGGGTAGGAACCCAAAACGGGACCTTCCACACAACCTGGAGAGATGTACTATGGAAATAAATGCAATGCTTGCTCGTCAGTATTTCAACATTGATGCGGTATCGATGCTGAGATGAGGTCTGACAAAGGCTGTGCTGCTGCACTGCTCATGGTGCATCCTGGAGATGGCTTATCTCCTACAAGCATTACACCGTGTAGTAATGCAGAGCACAGGGTTTGGTGGCAATTTCTTCCCCCGTACCAGAGATGGCAGTGACCTGTGTGGATAGTGCAGTCAGTGCCAGCCCAGAGCTGCATGGTACCCATGACTGGTTTGACTTCAGCATCACTTCCATTGTGGTTACAGGTGTGTTTTTAATTCCTTTGTGCTTAGACTTGTAGAGCTTGACAGTGATCAAGGTGTGAATGCTTCTCCTTTACCAACATCACTGCTTTCCAGGTCTACAGAGCAGCTACAGCTAAAATCGAGCAACACATGTTCCAACTGGATCATCAACATAGGCTCCTTCACCCCCGGAAACATGAGGCCAACAAAACTGGACAGAATCTGAAATGAGGTGCAATCTCCCTGCTGCTGGACCCCAGCACACCTTACAGCGATGCTGCTCCACGGGCTGTTCATCAAGGCCTGGGTGGAAATGGTATGGTTGAGGTGTGGAAAAATATACCCCCAGGTTTTACTGATTCCTGGCTGAGGGCTGGTCCACAGACCTGCAGTTCACCCTGGAAAAAAAATATGAAAGGAAAAATTAATATCTGTGGCAAAGTGAGATGCTGTAGAGTAAAACACACTTCTGGGAGGCTTTGATCAGCCCAGAGAAGTAATATATTTGTGCTACTGACCCATCCAGCAGACAACTGGAGAGAGGCTATATACACAAGGGAAAAAAATAAAAAACAAAAATAAAAGTCAAGTGTCTGCTGCAATTTCCTAGCTGAAAACAGCTCCTGAAAACCTTTGAGGAGGGTACAGTGTTCATAAATCATTGTATTTCAGAGATTTGAAAATGAACGCCCATATTACTGAACACCTACCAGCAGGTGATAAAGAGATTGGCCAGCCCTTCAGCAACAGAAGAAAGGTAACTGAGACAAAAGAAAGGGGCTATGCTACTCATGCAGGAGGTAAGGAAGCTCCAGCCATTGTGCATCTTCATCAGCTCTTTCAGCTCCTGGAAGAGGCACCTAATACTAAGGTGTTTGCTAGGGCTGTAGAATCACAGAATCATTAAGGTTGGAAAAGGCCTCTAAGATTATCCAGTCCAACTGTCAACTCATCACCACCATGCCCACTAAACCATGTCTCTGAGAGCTACATCTACATGTTTCTTGAACACCTCCAGGAATGGTGACTCCACCACTTCCCTGGGCAGCCTGTTCCAATGTCTGACCACTCTTTCAGTGAAGAACTTCTAATATCCAGCCTGAACCTCCCCTGGTGCAACTTGAGGCCATTTCCTCTTGTCCTGTTGCTGGTTACCTGGGAGAAGAGACCGACCCCCACCTCGCTACACCCTCCTTTCAGACGTAGAGAGTGAGAAGGTCTCCCCTCAGCCTCCTCTTCTCCAGACTAAACAACCCCAGTTCTTTCAGTCTCTGCTCGTAAGACCTGTGCTCCCGACCCTTCACCAGCTCTGTTGCCCTTCTCAGGACACGCTCCAGGGCCTCCATGTCCTTCTTGTAGTGAGGGGCCCAGAACTGAACGTGGGACTTCAGGTGTGGCCTCACCAGTGCCCAGTACAGGGGAAATAGGCTGATAGTATTTTCAAAAATGAAACATACACTACAGAAATGTTGGAAGAAGCACATTAAAAACAAACCAACCAACCTATTTTGAAGATTTTACTGTCTGTGAATATAAAAGTTTCAAAGCTGGCTGTACAGTATTTGTTAGCCACTTGAGTTACATGTGGTGTGGATGAAATAGGTTGCAACTAAGCCTAAAGAAAAGGAATTACTGTGGTGTACTTGCAGCCAAAAATTCTAGAAGAGGGACAGAGATTATAAGTAATTAATTTCTAAGAAGAGACAGTCTGAGAACACTTCTCAGTTAACAGTATTTCTTTTCTCTCTCAACCAGTTATTTACCTGAACACTGTAGTTCTCAAGAGATCTGGCTGGAGTGATGCAAAACCCCTACCTCTCTTGCAGCAGCTGTTTACAAAAGCTGTGCCTGCTGCAGAGTCATCACAACAGAAGAAATTTGGCTTCAATGTTAATTTGCTCACCGTTAGTGCCACTTGAGGCAAAAACTAGATCTGGAGTAACAGATAGCCAAGCCAAATACTTGAGTAACACGAAGGCTGCAAAAACTGAGAAGACATACAGAAGTTAAAGTCATATCATCTCTTGGAGACTTCTGGGCAAGCTATAGGCAGGACCTTCCCCCTTGCCAGTCTTTTTGGGTAACTTCATGACATTCATTTTGTGCACAGCCCAAATGCTAGACTGGTGCTTTACAGCTCACCCCTATTTTCTTGCATATATACCACCTTTCTACTACTGCAAAAATATTAGGCCGACTTGATGGGGTGGGAAAATAGTATTTTGTACACAATTCTAACCCACAAGAAGTCAACAGGATTTTTGCCACTGACTCAAAGACAGCGGGAACACACTTTTACTGAGGAATAGAGAGAGGCTGTTTGTTAGATTTGAACACATGAATCTCTGTTACACTGCCATCCTAATTTGCTGCAATTCTCTTGGGTCTCTTTCTAACACAAACGCATAAGCCATCTCTATCAAATGCAAATAATGACAACTTTTTAAAATAATTAATAAATTCTCAGGCTTTTGAGTAAAGGAGAGCACATCAGTGACTCACTAATCAATGCTTGGACCCCTCTGTGCAGTGCTAGCATCTCTGTGGAAACACATCATCTACACTGGAATTTTCCCCAGAAAGTTTTGGCTATGAAATGATACATTGAGAATAAGCAATATATTTATCTCTATAGCTTCAGAACAGTGCAACTGCCATTACTGGCAGCACAGGAATCAGATCCTAAACCCTACCCATCACTTTGAAAATGTCACTCTAATACCGGCCCAACAACTTCAAGGCACAGCCTCTCCTAGAAATATTCCAGCCCTTGTACAAAGAGATGTTTTGAACATCCATTTCTAAAACTTTCTCTTCACCTCAAGGGCAAACTTGTACTTATTTATTATTATCTATAGAGCACTATAGGTATTCATGCTATTTTTTTTTAAGCACAACACTTAATGGCCCCCAGAAACAATCACACCCAGAGCTATCCCACTCCACAGAGAAAGTGGTGGTCACATCTGGAGGCCAAAAAAGAAGTGGCATTTCCAGAGTTCCTTCCCATAAAGTTCCTGATGGATAAGCACAGTTACTTACAGGACTGCAAGGCACACTGCAAGAAAACTTATTTTCCTCCTTGACCAGGAAAACATCTGGGGTTGCCCCCAGGTGTCTGTAGACACTATGCCTACACCCATCAGAGCAATATCACACACATGACAAAACTCCACCAAAGAGCACCAGGAGCAAGGTTAAATATCAGTCAGGAAGATGCAACACCAAATAAAAGGTGAGATCCAGGGGGAGGAGAAAGATTATAGCAGTGCAGGATCCTGGGGTGCTCCTGTTACACATGCATCCTGAGAGCTCCTTGGTGCTTTTGGTTTTAATTAGCATTTGTTAACATATGGAGCTATTTACCCAGAAGGAAGGTTGGTGGAGAGGTTACCAGAAACAGCCTCTCTCCTTTTCCCCCATCCCCTTCCCAGTGGGGCACAGGGGCCAGCTCTCCAGCTGGGATAAATCTGTGGTGCTCCACTGATTTACACCAGCTGAGCATCTGGCTTCGAGACATTTCCGATCGTGTATAAAAAGAACAGCAACGTGGTGTGCTACTTATAAATCTCTCTCCTGAGCCAAGGCTGTGGTCCTTACCTGTGCCCTGCTTGGCCATGTTGCCCCATACTCTCCCATCTCCTATAGCATCAGATGGACACAGCCAGGCCCACTCCTGGCTGCTGTCACCTGGAGACAATAGGTGCAGGATCCTACTTCCCATTTTGCCCTTACAAAAGGGAGGTGGGAGAGAGGAGGGGAAACCCCTGCCTGCTCCTTCCCCCTAGCCATGTGGGGAGGAGTAGTTAGCCAGTGTTTATAAATGGCTCTGAAGGGGTCAAGGAGGGGAATGATTGGTGTCAGCTTCTCAGCATCACCTTGAACACCTCACCGAGGGTTGCTTTTAATTTCTCTTAATAACAAAGCAAATGGCACCCACTGCTCAGCCATCAGCCTGCAAAGGCAAAGCTGGGCCCTACGTTGACATCCCCTGTTATGCAGGAGGCACCGCCTGGTCCTCACATGGGTCCTGGGAAGAGGGAGATCAGCACCAACCATGCTCTTTGTGGCTGTTGGTGGAGAGCACCCGCTCCCAGCACGGTCCTGCTGCCCCCCACACAGGCACCCTGCTTGCTCAGCTTTCCAGCCACTTATTTTAATGCACAGGGACACCTTTCTCCGGAGCCTGGTGGGATGTCTGTGAGCAGGGCAAGGAGCAGTTGGGTTTGGTCAGATCCTCACCATCTCCCACACCTCAAGCCACATACCCACCACAGCCATTTTGGTTCCACTCGTGCCTGCAATTCTTGTTGGCATTTCCCCATGGGCAAGTGGCAGGAAGGTGACCTGTCCCTTTTGCTTTTCCTGCAGACCACATTTGTGCCTTTGCACCTACATTTTTCCCAATCTTAGCCTCGTTTTTTTGAAGAAAAAGCAGTTCCCTTCATAGCAGGAAACTTTCTTCAAAATTGCCTGGTACTCAAGTCTTCAGGCTAGTCAGACTTTTAAACTGACTTGAATGCCTTTTCCTGCTTGTCCTTCATAAGGAAAATCCCAAATTTATATTTGCATATTTCATTTATATTCAGCCACATTTAGTTTCAAAGAGAATGAAATTAAAATAGAATTTGATATCATAGAAATATTTTTGCATTGTGGACACCATTTTTTGCTGATCCTTCTGCATTCCTGTGACAAATGTACAAATCATGATAATGTAAGATCACACATATGGTAGCACCTGCTGCCTCTGGAGGGAGGTACAGAAGAAGAGGAAGAATCATCTCAGTTGAGAGCAACAGAAGAACAATTTGTTTGGTCATGGTGGAAACAGTCAGCCTGGCTGGTGCAGAGGCAGATGATTACCCTGTCACGGGGGGTGGTAGACCTTGCCATGGGTGAAGCTGGGAAAGGACAAGAACCTGAGCTGGCAGCCACCCCATCTTCTCCAAGGCCACCAGAGCTACTTTGTACAGGTCTCCTGTGACCAGAAAGCCAAGGTATCACCTTCCCTCTGGATTGTGCAACACTGGGACAGCTACACACCACCGAAGGTGGGATCACAGCGCTCATCACATCACCCTAACCATCCTATTTCCTCTGAGAGGTACCAAGATAGTTGGCAGTTTAAAGCAGGCAAGGGTGCAGCCTCAGCCCTCCACCTCCTGAGGTCCCTGGGAGTTTTGCCACTGGTTTTACCAGCCAGGCATGCAGGGTCACTGTGTAGTGCTTAAGCAGCCCCTCTGGAATCGCAGCCCTAGACTGCAATTAGTGCTGATTTATTCTGGGTGACTACAGTTCAACACAGACCAGTACTGCTCTGGCTGCCACAATTCATCCTTGAGATTTGCCAGTGAAGGCAGCAATTCTTTTGATCTTCCTAATAGAGAAAATTGGAGAGCGTACAATTAGCCTTTTTTTTCCCCCCACTGCCATTTGGATATGACTGCAAGCAGTCTGGGGGGAGCTCTGCTTGGAGTAGACCTCTCCTCCAGTCCCACTGGCCACGTAATATTGAAGGATTTAAATGCTCCCGACTCCACTCCTGAATGTGGCAAACACGTGTAGGAGGAAAGACCTTGAAATAAGAGTGAGGGCATTGCCTGGGGCAGAAAGGATGGAGTGATAGAGGAAATACTGGTGTCAATTGACTGAAAAGCAGCTTGCTTTACATAGCTCATGCAGCTTGGTCTAGAACGGATCAAGGCATGACCCAAATCACTGGCAATGACCAACTTCACGGCAGGGTGAGAAAAAACCCCAAATCATAGAATCACAGAATCATTAAGTTTGGAAAAGACCTCCAAGATCATCAAGTCCAACCATCAACCCAACACCATCATGACTACTAAACCATGTGTCCCTAAGTGTCACATCTACCCATCTTTTAAATCCCTCCAGGGATGGTGACTCCACCACTTCCCTGGGCAGCCTCTTCCAATGCTTGACAACCCTTTCAGTAAAGAATTTTCTCCAAATATCCAATTTGTCCTTCCAGCTCCTTTGACTAGAAACTGCTTGTTCACTGCTCCTCTGGCATGGATCAGAGGAGGGCTCTACTACACCAGCTCTGGACAAATGCAGCAGCAAGTGGTCAGCAGGATATAAAGAAGCAAAAAAGAACATTTCTTTGGCTACATGATATGAGAGAGATCCAGGACACGTATCTTTCTGTACAAAGGAGCCACTGAGATGATGGTCATTTATTCACCCTCTCTGCATTGCCCTTGTCCTTGGAGGTGTTTTCTGTGTGCCGTTCAGCGTTCGTTCAGTCTGCAGACAAGATGTGATTCCATCAAATAGTTGCTCTAATGGCAGTTCTCCTGGGCTGAATGGTGTGAACAATCACAACCCCTTTCTGAAGCGGGACAGATGGAAATAGAAGTCACCACCCCAAGCTGTGGGTTAGGCAGCAAGGCTTGAACAGAAGCTAAGCCACAGGAGCAGGATGGGGGCTCCTCTAGCAGACTCCCAACAAATTAGTCCTGTCCTCCCTTCCCCCAATATGGTCATGATTATTTAAAAACAAGGCAATACCAATCATTACAACTGTACAAACATGCCACAGGAAACCAAATTGTAAAGACATCAGCAATCAAGACCAGACTCTTGATTTGTCTGTTCGGATATCAACATCCACTAAAGACAGCCCTGATCACAGCCGTAATTGTCACGGCAGTAAACGCTCCCGGGGAGATGTGGAAGGGGAACAGGACAAGGTGGGCAGAAAGCAAACCTGGTCTCTCTGGGATCCCCCACTCTTTCAAGAACAATTTGTGAACTGTTGTGGATCAAGGCATAACTAAATTAGTCTGGGGAAGAGAAGGGTCACATAAATGTGTCCTGGTCAGCATCATTCACTCTGGCATTTTACTAGACATTCATCCTGAAGTTCAAGCCAGGAAGCTGCCATAGAAACCATTCAGCTACAAGCTTTTCTCTGTCCTCCTGAAAACATCAAATAACCAGAATATTATTCACAACCGGAAGCGTGTCTGCTGTTCCTGATGAGTCTTGCAAAGTGTAAGGCATACTGCTCCTACCAAAAATGATAAAAGGTTTGTTTGTTTGTCTGCTTTAATGATTAAACATTTCTCCTATTGGGGATTTCTTCTTTGGAGGTTAAAATAATGAGAGAGACAAGAATTTTATTTAGCAACTCACCTAATGTGGTCCAAATATTAATGTATCATTTCTGTTCTGGAATTTTGGGCGCCAGTTAAACATCAGACCTCCTATAAGACACCCAGTTACAATGCAAGCGTTAGCATTTAGCACACATTTACTCAGAAGAAACAAGCCCATACAAACTATGAAATCCCAACTTCAAAAAATCCAGGAGACTCTCTTTTAAAAACCTCCAGGAGAAGACTTCCTTTAATGCTCTGAGTGCCTTCAAGTCATTCACAAGTTAACAAGCACGGAGTATTAATAAACTGAGGAGCTTAAGATGTGCATGTGGTCTTACTCTCATGGGGGCAGGCAGAACCATGCCTTTCTGCACTAAAAAACCACACCAAAATACCCCAAAACCATAAGGCTGCAGGGAATCCAGCAGCACACTTTCCTCCAGTGGTCTTTCACTGTCACAGACACCCTGAAAATAAGGGGGGAAATTCTGTCTTGTCTTTCTCATCCATACAGAGGAAAATTCATCTCTTCTGCATGCTGTATGTCTCTGTAGTGTTTCAGGCATTAGCACGCACAGACATGAAATACAGTGATAAGTTTAATAATAACAATATATATCCATTGCTACACATGCATTCTTTTCCTCAAGACCTCAAGTAAGTTCATCACTTCAGTAAATACTTAAGAACATGCTGAAGCCAATGGGACTTACGTGCTTTCCCTCACCGAGCTTCAATACACAAATTTGTTCAATCCCCAAAATCAAGAAAATAGTAAATTAACGCAGAACTCACCAGATTTCCCCAGATCCCACAACACTCGGAACAGGGACACTCCTTGAAACTACTAACAGTTTAAAACAGATAAGAAATACTACTTTTTTTACTCAGCATTTAAGGAATTTCTGGAATATGTCCCTGCCTTGTGTTCTTTTCTGCCCCTCGTGGGATAGAAGCAATGCTGTTTACCCCTTAATCTTTCCCAAACCTCAGCTATCATCATTCCCCAAACTAGGGAGGGGAAATCTACATTACTAGAGAGAAATGTGAATAGTTGAGTCACTTTAAGAACTATTAAAAATACAAAAAAATAGATATAATAATATTTCTCTCCTGGTTTTTTTGGGGGGAGGATGGGGGAAGGGGGAAGAGGAACCTAAAAATAACAACAACAAACCCTAAAACTAGTTTGCTCTAGTTATGATAATCCAGGCATAACATTTATATGAGAACATAAAATACAGCACACAGCTGTAAGTAAAACAATATGTGTGTTCCTGAATAATGGGAAAATAGCTTGCCAATAAGGATATATTTTGAGCAAATGAAAGATGACCTGGAATTGACTCTGGAGTAACAACGTGATTACTTATAAAAATAGGAGGTAAGGGAAAAGAAAAAGGGAGAGGAAGCAGTGGTTGGGAAGAGCTTATGTTATGTGGTATTTGATGTATTTACTTTGAAAAGCTTCCTTTTGATGAATAATAAAAACAATGCCGTAACAGCCACCTTCATGCCAAAAAATAAGATTGGCTAGGGATTTTACAACTAATGTGGCTCCACTCACCCAGATTCTCCATGTCAGAAGGCCACGTTTAAGCTCAGATGGTGAAACTGGAGCAAAAGAGGTTGAATAAAGAATGACTCCGAAGGCAAAGGCCAGGAAGAGCATGTGGCACAGCTCCTTGAGAGAGTGCTTACCGGCTCTCCTGCCTGCAAATTGTTTCCATGCTGGTGTGCAGAGCAACAGGCTATTGTGCCTTGGAAGAGACCCAACATGCTTACCACCTAATGCATTTCTTTCTTTTAATATCCAAGGTGAGCTCAGTGTTCATAAAAGTACAAGATTGCCAGGCCTGTTGGGTGAAGCAATCCACCACCATGGGTGAGACATTTCCCCGCTGGGCTCGAGGTCCTCCATGGATCAGGCAGAGCTGCCAGGTATGTGGCAGGGAGAAGAGGAGGAACAACGCAACCCTGCATCAGATTATTCCTGGGAAAGGTTGTTCTCTATGTTTGCAAAATATCTGGGAGGCGTGTTGTGATGGAGGGCTCTGGAAAAAGCCATGGGTGAATGGTAGCACATTTCCCTGTATCTACCCAAGCAATTAATGCCCAGACTACCCCTACCCTCCTTGAGCCTCCCAGCCCTCATCCCTCGGAGACGTCAGCGCTAAGGATGTCTCTGCGACTCCCTGGATTCTTGTCTTTCTGTTGATGTCACATGCAATGATATTTTCTAGACCAACACTGGTACAAAGCAAGAAAAAGAGGGAGAATTAACTCATTTTACACCAGTTTCAAACTTCTCTACAATTGAAAAACCCTTAGTGCGTTTCTTTTAACCTGACTCTGTTTTCAGCCCTTTGAAATAAACACAACTCTCATCCTTGTCGCTCTTCTCCTTTCCCATATGTGTAATGGACCTTTTCCCTTTGCTGGTTCGCTCCACTTCAGGATCTTTGCCCATCTCTCTCTCTCCTTCTGAGCCATTTCCTTATTTTCAAATATCAGCCTAAAAGTCTTTCTCTCTAATCACTGAAGAATGCAGTATTGAGATCAACTGCAATGCATTTCTGCCTGGCTCAAAAGCTGAAGGGCTTCCTTGAAAAATACCCCAGACAATTGCTTTTATAGCAATGAGTGAGCAAAGTTCAAGCCTTGTCCTGATTTCCAGCTAATCTGAGCTTACATGAAAGCTCCCCGTGATACACAAAGAAATATTTACTCTATGAATTTAAGCAACATTTCCTGCTTTGCAAAAACAAAGTTAGTGTTTGAGCTAGGTTTTCTGTCCGGTGGGTTTCTGATATACGGTGCTTGTTATGGCATCTTGACAGGTTCCTTCTTCACTTTCTCAGCTGGACCTGTTCAGGGGAAATAGGAGGACCAAGATTTACGAACTCAAAGCAGCATTTTGTTGCTTTACATGACTAACTCAACAAAGGTCAGGCAGTGAGAAGCACAGAATGGAGGAGCAAGTACAGAAGCAACACAGAGAAGTGAACTCGATTAATTTTTCCCTTGGAAATACTAGAGAGAGGATTGCTTTCCTTGGACGACATGAGTTTGTAATGGAGATGTTGCCATCATTACTGGGATGAATAAAATGTGGAGTGCAACTACTTTATCTTTTATACAGCTCTGGTTCCAAAGAAAGTAAAGCTTTTAGAAAGCAATAAGCCAGCGGAACATCACAGTTATTAATCTGGGGTATTTTATCTCTTATCTCTGGATACATCTCTTAGCAGTGCATGTGACTTTTTAAACAAAACCCTTTCCTATGTCCTCTTCTCCTTACATCTCCTTCCTTTGTTCTTTTATTGGTTTAAGCTGTAACTCACCGGGTCAAGAAAATAATTCCCATTTTTATTACAAGTTTCTACAAATAATAAGTCGTATATATGCTAGGAGTAAGAACGAGAAGTAATTATTTGCTGAGGTCTGTCTTTCCTAGCAAAGAAAGGGTAGCCAACATTTGTGTTGTTTTTTTTTTTTAATAAAGTGGGTATCGTCATGTGCACTGAGCAGAGAAAGGCCTCATCAGAAAGAAAACAAATGGGAAGGAGCCTGTTGGCACCTTGGCTTCAGTGAAGCCATGTTTCAGAGGGCTTTTCACCAGTCATTACTAGGGTGGGGGAAAAGGAGCTCCGAGTCACATTCATTCTCAAATTACAGATGATCCCTTATCACTCGCCTTGACGTTAGGCTTTTTTATTCTGTTTTATAGGAGGATATGGGATTTCTTTATAATTCATTCCAGAAGTCCACCTGCACTCCCCTTGTAGCAGAGGAGTTGATGAGAAAAATACCTCTTCACTCAGCTACACTGAAACCATCGTACCTGCAGCCCTGAAAGAGCAATCCAACTCAGATTAAAACCTGGATTTTCTTTCCCCATTCCTGTGTGCACCATTACCTCTCATGGGGAAGATTTGGGTACCAACAAGCATTCAGAGGACAACTGTTCCCAGGGGAAGCGTGCACCGGTCAGTGCAGGCTTTCCCCAGTGCAACCCACTCTCTTCACTGGTATCCCCTTCTCTTTTTTCCCCAACATTGAAAAGGAACCACCCAGTTTTATATACTACTTCATTCTTCAAGGTCTCAGCCAGCACTATTCCTTGTCTGAGTCAGCACCTATTTAAACCAGATCCTTTAATGAGGTTTGCCATTTCAGCTGTGAGCCTTTCTCTTTGTTCTGCCCATCAGCCACCTCGGGGGGAGGAGGACCAATGCTAACTGCAGAGTTATGTCAAAGTAGATCTTTGTCTTTCCGAGAGTAAGTTTCTTTGCTCTCCAACCCATTGCTATGAATCACATTTCCTATGTTTCCAAGGACTGCGCAGGTAAGCGGGTTTCCGTACAGAAACACCCAGCATGTCACTTCAGCATTGCTCCATTGCCTTTTTATTCTTGATTTATTTCCTTTTTTTTTTTTGTTAAATATCCCATTTTACAACACACACATTGTTGCTACACTGTGGCAAGCTTTTAACTAGTAAGGAAGAAGCTTTTACAATTGCGTTTCTGAAAAGTCCCCAATTTATTTCTCATAAAGATGCTTGGGATAAAAAGCAGATTAACGTTCAGAAGTAAGTCAAATGAAAAATTGAGGCTGCCCAGAGGGAGATGTTAAAGGCTGACTGGCACAAAAGGGTACTTTCTGGCCAACTTCTTGAAGCACTAAAAGAAAAGGGTCAAGAGTCATCTGCTTAAGTAATGATCTCCACGGCAAAAATATTGGCTGGCCAATCCCATAACTACAATGGACTATTATATGTATGTTCTATAGGCTGAATGCATCAATTATACTCATCATGTGGCTTCTTGAACATGCTTAACTTGCTATTTTCTTTTATTCAATGTGATAGCACATAAATTAATACAAAGGCATACATGAGAGTATTTTATACTTTCCTCTGTTTTAAATTTTGAGGATCAGTGGTTTCACTATGAATAATTTAGAGCAAAAAACTTTTAGAACTGAGGGGGGTGGTAGGGCACGTCTGTGTCTGCAAGAGAAGTTCTGTCCACTAACCACACTTAAGCAGGATGGGAAACAGCTTTGCCAATCAATAGAGCACCATAATTCCTCTCCTAACAGGAAATGAGGACTCAGTGCAATACTGCAGTTTTAATTTTAATGCAATTTAAAAGAAAAAAACACCCAGCACCAGATGCTCATCAGAAGACCATTACGTGTTATTACGATATGCTATTTCCCTTAGGAACTCTCATGGTTAAAAACCAATAAGAAGCAGCCCATACCCTTTTATAGCGAATCTCTTCAGCTGCAGTTCAGTTAAAAGGTCTGATAGGTCACAAGACTCATCACAAGTTTGATTATTTCTCAATAGGCAAGCTGAGATGAGGATAATTGCTATGTTTTTACAGACCTTCTCACTGCAGACCCCTCATGCTCTCCTTCCTTCAACCTGATGAAACGTGGCTCAAACACGGCTTCGTGTCCCCTCTGCTTTTTTCGCTCTCCTTTCCTAGATACATGTTTAATTTCTCACGAAGGACTGTGCGCTGGCCCGTTCACATGCACGTGGCTTCCTGCAGGAAATCAACAGCATGCCGTAGCGGGTGGGTGGACGGGTGGGTGGACACACCTCCAAGCAGGGCTTCTGTGTCAGCAGCCTTCCTTGGTTGCCACCACCCTCCTCCTTCCCCATTTGACCACAGCAGAAGGAGCTCTCCCTTCCAGCACACACCACATGGCTCTCCTGGCATGAAGTCAGTGATGGAAGACTGGTTGTGGCAATGCTCCGAGATTTAATACAGTGATATCCCCCTAGAGTTTTATTCACTGGCAGTTTGATATCTTTCTGGGAGAAGGAACCAAAGAGATTATTCAGGCTGCAAAGCTGCTGCAAACTGCAATCAAGGGAAAACTCATTGCTGGTTTCTTGGAGGGTTAAGTCAATGGTTTACCAAAAGTGAGAAACTTCAGAAGTGAGGAAGGGTGGTCAGGACACACAGCAGTCAGAGACTCTGAAGGCTCAGGTGAGTTTTCCTGCTCTGCTGCAGCCTGTTAGGACCCATCACTCAACAGCAACAATCTTAGGGACTAACAATGTTATGCAAAATAGGGACATTGGTACCTCTCCATATCACAGGGACATGAGGATGGATATACTAAAGATTGTGTGGCATTCAAAATACCATGATCCCAGAAAGCCTTACATTGACATTAAAACTATTAGGAGGTTTTTTTTTTAGCTCCACATACTCCAAAAAGGGCATTATGAAGTACAACACCTCAACTCTGAATTTTAAGAGATGCTTAATTCACAAATACAGATCTTCTCAGGCCTCTATGAGGTTGAGAGACTTAATCAGCAATCTTGCTTCACCTGCTCTCATTTCTTTTCCTCAGGCTTCAAATAAACATGAAATGTACTGACCCAAAAGTCAGCGGTAACTTTCCTCCCTTAATCCCTGGGAAATGGAATAGCAGTGCTCCTTGCAGGAAAAGGGAACACTGAAACCTCTCCAGACTCAACAAAGAAGGAGCCAGGACTCTTAGCATCCCTCCTAAGCATAAAAGCACAGACAGATGGACAAAGTATCCCTTCTTAGGAACTGGCAACAACATGGTACATTCAACTCACAAATTAGATAGAAAGAAGTGGTTAGTGGTGTCCAAGAACCATCCAACACTGCTTTCTGTGAGAAGGCTGATGTTCAAACAGTACCAGCTTCATCTTCATAGCAGTCAGCTAAGTAACCCCAATGCTACAATGAGAGTGCCGAGAACTTTTTAGGAAATTAAGCCAAAGAGCTACAGCACCACATCACTAAGGAGCAATTGAACACTTTGATATGATAATTGATTATCGTGCATTGATTAAAGTTGACAAGAGAGCATACACTCTCCAGATGACTTCCAAATTACATAGACACAAACTTCAAAGCTTATTTGGATTCACACAACAAAATACATTTTGTTATTTACATGTACAAAAAAAAAGTATCCTCGTAAATGAGGCAAGAATTTTAAAACAGTGAATGGTGAAATGGCACAACTTGAAATGAGGAACTAATCAATGCTATCAAAATGGCTTCAATCTGTCCTGAGGACTCTAATCATTTCCAGATGATAACACGGGACTGATTGGATGTCTCTGGCAGCAATTCTTATCAAGGCCTGATTATAAAAAATACAATAGGAAGAAGAAAAATGGGTTGGTAGAGGGTGGTTAAGAAGGCCTGAGGAAATGTGCAAACAGTTGCTCAGTTCAGTGTAAATCTAACTGGTCTGGTGACTGCAAGTAAAAGTAGCAACTGCCGTTGGTCATTTCCAGCCATGCTGAGATGCTTTTCATAAATTCAGCCAAACACACATTGGAGAATAGTTTTTATTTTATGGTAAAAGCAAAGCAATTTGCAACCACTTGCAATTTCTACAAACTAGCAAATCATCAGCAAGGCATCTTGATTTGCTTCCTGGTTTTAAAAGCCTTTTCAAGCTCTCCTTAATTGCACTTTATTTTAATTGCCATGATTCTACCTCTAAGATCTGTAAGGGAACTGTGCAGTTGCAACTATTTATTTGTATTATTACTCCAGACAGGAATCAAGACCATGTTTTCCTTGCAATCATGAAAAACTTTAGAGAGATATGACACCTCTCGAAAAGCTTTATCTAAATCTGCATGACCAGAGACAACAGGTGGCTACAAGAGAGCAATGGCAGCAGAAAAAATTTGCAGAGGTCAAAGGAAAGCAGTGGGCTCAGTACAAAGTCAGGTCTTCAGTCCTGTCACTGCCGCAGCACCACATTTCTGGGCTGAAACCTGATGCTGGAGCATGCAGCTCACTTCGTTCAAAAATTGTAGACAACTGAGCTTTTCTGAAGTTTCTTTAAGGTTCACCAAATTTCCTTAGGCAGGCCTGGCACTGCTCAGTTGTCCCACGTTCCGTCAGAAGAAGCATTCCTTCTGATATGGCTTTGACGGAACCAGGTGAAATCAGGTGTCTGGAGCAAGGCTGGGATTCATTTATATTGGAAAATCAAAACAAAGCTGAAGTTATACCAAGTCATTCAAAGCAAGTACAACCGAGAACTTGGAGTTATGCCAGTGCCAAAATTGCACTTTTAATTTTTAACAAGAAGTTACTTTCAGAATGAGCACAGACAAGACCAGTCACAAACCACATAACACTTGCTGCTTAGTAAAGGTGCAAAATAATCATGTAAGACATGCTGTGGGCATAGGTGACTGGATCTGACTCACTAAGCTGTCCTACGGGAATGCAAGCACTGCTCTTTCCTTCGGAGAGAAAATACAGATATTTTGCAATATGTTTACACCAACTGTATGCGTTTCAATTTCTTCACCACGCAGTATGCTGCTTCCAAGTTAGGGGACAGGTTAAAAGTTTGTTTTGGGACAAGAGGTGAGACAAGAAGAGAAAAAAAAGTATTTTGGAAAGGGAAGGAACATCCCACTCATCCCCACTGATAATAAATATTATCCAGTCTAATAAGAGTTTACAACTGTTGGTCTATCGTGTCCCCAGTTGGCTACATCTTTGTTTCAGAGGTCTGGTCCATGGGGTGCCACTCCCCAGACAAGGACACAGTGACCTTCACAATGTCCAATGAGCCAGAGAAGTTTGGCTATGAGAGGAAGCTTATTCAAGATTAGAGAAGGCTGAAGCTCCTAAACACAGAAGACAATAACATTTCAAAATTCTTCCTACCTCTGCTATCTGAAGTTCAACTCACACATGTGAGAAAAACACCAGAACTTTACTCAAATTAACATTTCTGGCTTGATGGCTACATTCACTGGAACTTTTACAAAATTACCTTGTGCAGATGTCATTGTGGAGAAAGATGTGGAGCCAGTGTCACCACTATGTCAGTATGGGGCAGTCCTGCTGAAATAGCATGACATGAAACAGCCATGGGACAACAGAAGCTAACCACATCTGGTGGTACTCTCCACCGAGACTCAGTTACCCACCGGTGTGAGGGTGAATGAGGGTAACATGAGGGTGAATCCATGCTATAACAACTCACCCTTTTCAACCACAAAACAAACACCGCTTGTGATGAGAAACTACTTTTAATTAATCCTTTCTCCCTTCTTTCTTGTTTCAATCATACCTTGTGCAACGCAGAATGAAATATTAGGTCAGCAAAGATCTGCACATCAACAAAATACCTGTGAGGTAGTCATGTCTGTTCATCGGTCACCACGTTGCCCAGTCCCAGGGAAAGCATTGATCCCTTCTCTGACATGAGAACAAGGACTTTACTTTTCATGATTATTGGCAGATTTTGAATCAAAAGCTTCAGGCTTATTGCAGCAATTAAATGCCTGAGTCATGTATTCACTCATTTGGAAAGGTCCATGCTTTGTCTTATTGCTCACCTAGACTGTAAAAGGTGCATTGCGAGGATGAAATCTGTCCCAGGCACCATTGACAGACTTGTAAACCAGGCTGGTTACAGATACACCTGATTTCCTCCTGTGGCATCACCCAGGCTCATGCCCCTCTCCTCCTCCTCATCTAAAGCAACTGCCAGATTCCCACCAGAGATGATGCTGCTGTGCATCCTCTTCCCTGGGAGTCCTAGTAGGACTGTGAAGGAGGCTGCTTACCTCTCCCACCCTTGCTTTTACAACCCCATCCTGCTGTGGGAGGACTTATGGAGAAATAAATGCATGACCTGCCCACCCCCCAGGACCTGGAGAGCTGGTTGTGTGGTTGAGAGGAGAGACAGAGCTGCCTTTCTCCTGTCCTGTGCCTCCCCGTGCTGAAAACCCATTATAAGGTTGTAAGCGTGTACTTCTATGCAGGCTGAAGAGGAATTAATGCAGCTGGATTTGGAAGGACAAAGAAAACCAGTGTTCTACTATGATCGATGGTCATTGATCTGATGCTAATTAGTTAAAAAAAAATCTCTTAAAATACTGGAATTACATATAATCTCTTGATTATTCATTGTAGCTTAGTATTGGTTCCTTGATGTGTTTAACTCAAATTTCTATCAAATATTTCTTATGAAACAATACTGAGTATATTTATAACACAGCTAAAGGTAAGCAACTGAACAAAACTGCCACCTCCTTCTCCCATCTTTGTTCAGCTTAGCACTGCACTTTGCATGAGGAGATGCTTTGCATGAGGAGATGCTTTGCATGAGTTTTGGGATTTGGATCCCTCATGTAGTCTCATCTAATGTAAACATCTAAAAACCTCTAATCTTTTCTTTAATAAAGCTTCTTATAGACCTCTCAGAGCTGACTGTGTCTTGTGAAAGTGAGTCAGCTTCCTGTGTGAAACAAAATTTTCTTTAACAGATCACAGTGCCCTGTTTTCTATTCTCCAAAAGCTTCTGATGTTGGTTTCTGTATGAATGAGTCCTTAGAATACCTCCTTAACCTGGCCTGTGGTGTCCTTTCCTATGACTCTATTGCGTCTTTCTTACCCATTTCCTTTGTAAACAGCCCCAACCTTTACAATTCTTCATGGAAATGGTCAGTGCATGGAAATGACACACCTCAGGGGAGTGTGCACCGTGCTATTCATAACGCTCTCACAAGGCCATTATAGCTGCATGTAGTGGCTGTCTCACACAAATATCTGGACCTGAATTATCATGGTGTTCCTGCTGTCACAAAACCATTTTTCTTCCCCATCTCTTAGTCGTCTCCCCCTCAAAACCTCAGAACTTCAAAATGCAAGAACAGGATAGCAAAAGCAGTGAAACCAGCAACGAGGAGGACCCAATAACTGGATTTGACCCCATTTTCCACACCCAACTCAGCTGAAAGAGGCTCTGCAATCTCTGGACTGTGGGTCCACTCTACCTAACAAGGATCTATGGAAGGTGTTGAGCCCCTGCAGAAGGGAAGCTCTTAGGATGGGCATCAAATGATCAGGTAGAGAGGTGGCAACAATCAAAGCACCATAGCTGTAAGAACCAGCTGAAACAGACAAGGAGGGTAGTGAAAATGAAATCCTTGGAAGTGGTATGTTTTAAATAGACTAAATTTCTCACAGGGTATAGAGCGGCATGTGGTTGGTAAAGGACAGTTGCGCAAAATTGTAAATTCCAGAAATAAATGAAAGACAAAAAAAACCCCACAAAACAAAAACCCAAAACCTTTCCTTCGAGCCGGAATTGAACCAGCGACCTAAGGATTACTTTCCTGAAGACAGCCTACAGTCCTCCGCTCTACCAGCTGAGCTATCGAAGGAAGATAAAGAAAGAGTGCCAAGAATGAGTCAAGACTGTATCAACAATAGCCTTAGGCTCTGATGGGCTTCCATATGCATTGCTTTTCACAACAGCAAAATAGTATCCAAAAAAAAAAAAAAGGGCATAAAGCTAACTTTCCTGCAAATTTGGATTTTGGTTACAAAACTGCCAGTTTTCTGCCAAATAGTTCACAGCTCTTGTAAGACTGTTGGTGCTGGTAGCATTAAGGTTGGAGTTCCTGTCATGACCCATATGAAATCTGTCTACGGCTTGACAAAGAAATTTGCCCACTCTTAGGTGAACTTGCCACATTTCCTAAGCTGAGCTAGGAGAAATGGGAGAACTCCCCTCCACACAGTTCCCCACAACAATTCTCCAGCCAAATCCAATAACAAAATAGCAAACAAATCAGTTAACAGGCTCCTCAACAGCTTCCATAGCAAATGCAGAGGAACAGTGGAAAAGGGTGGAAAGGAATAACCATTGAGGTTTTAATTAATTAAAATTAATTTAATTTTAAATCCCACCAACTCCCACGGTGCATGTAAGACCCCTCGTACACAGATGAGGTTGCAACATCTGGCATTGCAACTGGTGGCCTCCCCAACCCCTGGGGCCTGGGAGGCTGAGCCCTTTGTGAATCATCTCACAGCAGCTCACAGCTGTGGAGATTGAAACCAAACTGGGCTCTCGTTGAATTACAGTGATTCACGAGCATCTCCTCTGTCTGAGCAGCAGGGTGGGGCAGAAAGCTGTGAGCAGACACCCTGTTTGCTGAAACCATGCCATCCTACTTGAGATGGGAGTGCTGTGTAGAAGTTTTACCTCAGTGCCCTAGAGCAGATCCATCCTCAACCCATCTTTACCTCCACCTCCTCCTTGTGACTCAACCCCAAACACAGGACTGTTTCAGCAAGCGCGTAGCCCAGCAGGTTGAGAGAAGTTATTATTCCTCCACTTGTGAGCCTGCCTTGGGATTGCTCTGTCCAACTTTGGGCTCCCTGGTACAAGACAGAAGAGGACATTGTGGAGCAAGTCCAGTGGAGGGTCACAGAGATGGCCAGAGGGCTGCAGCACATGGTGTAGGAAGGGAGGCAGAGAGAGCTGGGCTTGTTCAGCCTGAAGAAGAGACAGATAAAGGGAGATCGTACTGCAGTCAGCAACTGCCACATGGGAGAGTATGGGAAAGGCAGGGCCAGGCTCTGCTTGGAGGTGCATAACAAGAGGATGGGAGGTGACAGACAAAAGCTGTCACCAGAGGAATATTGGTGAATATAAAGGGAGAAAAATACCATGAGAGTAAAAATTTTCACCATTGCAAAGTTTGCCTGGAGGGAGGAATCCCCCTGAGGGGATACTCAAAGCTTGACTGGTCACAGCCCTGAGCAACCTGACCTAACTTTAAAGTCTACCCTATCTGCAGCAAGAGGTTGGACCAGATGATCTCCAGAGGTCTTTACCAAATATACAAAAAAGTGACCCCATGTCAGGAAAGTGACTTCACAGAGCAGATGAACTCACAGCAAAACTATCACCGCATACTTCTCTGTCTGGAAAATACAGCTCTTAGTCTCACAATCAAACTCCCACACACACATTTTATTTTCATACTAACAGACGTCTTCAGCCTCCTCTACTGCTAAAAGCAGCACAGATCTCGATAGTAACTCAATAAGATGTCTCCCTGTTTATGTTCATGAGAATATAGGAAGGTCAGGAAATACTTAACTTACCTATGAGGTACTCTTACAGTTTCTCAGAGGCCTGGGACCTGTGATGCCTCATGACATTCATGTATCCACCAATAACTATCAAATAAAGAAAAATGTGACAGAGGAAAACAGAACCGCTGTTTGCCTGTCAGGGCAATATCTGAACTCTCTGGCGGTTGGAGGGTCTTGGTGGGAGGAGGTCCTAAGATACTCATACATGAGAATGTGAGGTTAATCTTGTAATGGAGAAAGAATGGTACAACGGGTAACATGGACCCAAGGTCCTAAATCAGAGCAGATAGCATAGCCCCAGGCTACACTAGTCTTTTCCAGTTTGCAGACCCCACAGCATTTTCCATGGGGACTTCAAGCCAGTTTAAGCCTATTGTCCTGAGTCAGTCCTATCCTTATCCTTTCACTGGCCCCTTAAAAATAATTTGCTGGTCTCACCCGTGTGTTCAAGGACTCTAAAACTGAAAATCACTTCTCTATCCAGTTTTAATTCATTGGCACTGTCACCTTAATCCAGCGATGAGGTACCAGATATGGACTTTAGGGGAAATATCACCATCTCTTTGCTGTCAAAAGTTGTTACTGGTGAAGATAACCGTAAACAACTTGTACTTTCCTGTAAGAAATCAGTAGCAGTTAAGTCAAGATAAAAATTCAAATGGAATCAGATAAAAAGTGGGTGCTGTTACTATCTATGCATGAACAAATGGGATGCAGAAACCACAGTGTTGCCTTGACAATAAAAAGCATTAGAGTTCTCTTTTAGTGGAACTTGCTAGCAGTAATGTATGGGTGATTTGTGAGAGATATTCTCCTAAACTACAAATGTACCCCCCAGGGCAGCTTTTCAAAGTAGATATTCCTAGGAAAATTAATTAATATTTTTCTTGATTTTTTGAACTTGGTAAGCTTTGAATGCTTAACAGAATTAAATTTTGGCATGGAGTTCACGAAAGATCTCTGATTATTTCGATTCTTTTAACTGATTAAATGAAGATACCAAGCTTTGAGAGCCATGTGACTGGAGCCCTGAGCTAAATAAAGGGAACAGCTCACCTGTTTCATGTGGTGTAGAATAAGATGAAAGGAAAGGATGTAGCTTGAAAGCAGGATGGAGAACAGCCAGAGGTAAAGCTACTAATAGCTGGACTGTATAATTACACTTGGTAATGCTATGTGTTTTGTTAAGCTCAGATTAGCATATGATGGTCTCCAGTGTTTTGTATACTTACAGGCTGACTTTCTAACGCGGCTTTAAATGGTTTAAAGGGGTGGGGTTTTTTTTCAGTGAAAAGCTTTAAAAAATCTGGTTGATTCTGAGGGACTTGGGGGGATTGTTTTCCTTTCTTTTGAGGTGGAAATAGGCACATGTTCTGAATACGAGCATTAGATTGGACTTGCTATGAATTTGTGAAATCTCTGTGTTCACTGTAATTCTACCTGGTGCCTGCTACATGCCACTGGTCGGCTGCTGTGGTTTCTGCACCACCAGCTAGTGATTAACTGCGGATATCTCAATTTGGCAGTCTTGTGTGACACCCCTGCAACAGAGGAGGTGGTTTTCCTAAAGACTACTACTGACAGCAACTTGAATGTAGAGTCTGAAGCATCAGCAAAACAATCATCTCCCTCTACCTACCTGTTAAAATTCAAGATAGAAATCTCTTTGGGCTGGACTATCTTTGTACTTAAAGGCTGAATAGCATCTGGCACAACAGACCCCCAGCCCTGTCTGATGCCCCCAGGCTCTGTTGTGATGTAAATAATATGTACAACTCCTTGAGCCAGCTTCAGAACAACTCTAATAACACCTCAGCGTGAACCAATGCCAAGGGGCAGGAAGGTGAGAATGCAGAAAGAACAGAATTGGGAAAGTCCATGAAGGTTTCATATAAAGGAAGTTTGATTGCATTGCTGCAGTAGAGGCTGCAATTCAGGAAATACAGAGTTTATAGGCCATTACTTACAGCTATCAGGTTTTGTTGTGCTCTGAGAACCCGCTTTTAACACTTCTGAAGCTGCACGGCTATCAGTAATAGACATCCAGAGGAAAGTATCCTTTGGGTATTCAAAACCTAAGCTGTATATGCTTATCCACAGATATATCTAGCTTAATTTGCTATATAAGAACCTTACAGGGCTGGAGTGGCTTTTAATACAAAAATACTTTCTTTACAGCTAAGTTTTTTTTAATTCTCTTCCTATGTATGACCAGTTCCATCAGCAATTAAAACACAGACACTGAAGCCCTGTGGCAGTGCTCAGCCATCAGATTCAGATTGCACAATCTTCTTCACCAGCACACAGTTTAGCACCAGCAGCCAGCAGCGATTATACAAGTGCCTGAGTGCTCACCCCATCAGTGAGCATGGAAGGGAATAGCCTCCATGTAATTGTCAAACTACTCTTCCACAAGTCAAATGTTTGGCTGTCTAAGCCAAGCTGAGAAATGCAGGGAGTAGCATTCCTGTCTTCTCTCCCACAGAGAGTTCCATGTCTTGCCCTTCTCCTGGTGAAAAACAAGATAAATAATGTGTGAGCTCTTCTGAAACGATGATCAGCAAAGAAAGTTTTGATAATTGGGTGGCAATTAACCCCAGTCAGGATGTGACATTATTCAGATACAGTGGACTAGCTCCTAGCTGCTGCGAATCATAAGTCATCAGAGAGCCTGACCTCTATCTAGTTTAGCTTAGTTTCCATCCAAAAGTCCAGAGTAATGCTTTTGATTTAAGCAAAAGCTCAGCTAATCACCCATAGGCTCCCTACATCCTGCTCTCATCCAGTCAGCGAAGCAAAGGAGGGTATTTCTGATCAATAACTTCCACTTTCCAGCCCTGTTTCTTCCCTCCCGTAAGTAAATATTGCTTTGTGATAGCAGTTGTAAAGGCCGTGGTCTCACTGGAGGCCTCGGTGTCAGCAAAACCATGCATCATCTGGGGGAGGGTGGTGGTGCAGAGGACAAAAGCAGCACTGTTCGGGCATGGGAGAGCCCGCCAACTCCTGCGGCCGCTTCCCTTCGGGAGGCAGCCCTTCCACCCAACCACTTCCCTTCCCTTTGCTCATCAGGCCTCTCAAACTGTACAAGTCCTAATGAAAATGAAACATGCATGTCATCTGTAATGAGGAGAGGCTCCACTGCTGGCAAAAAAAAGAAAAAAAGAAAAAAAAAAGTGTGAAATTACAGTATTAGTGTGAGAGGGAGAGATATGAGCCCTCATTCCCCAGGAGAGAATTTGAAAGCGCATCATTTTTGCCATTCAAAAGCCATGTTTAAGGGGGAGCTTTTGGAAGCTGAGAGGAAGACTCAGAAGAAAAACAGCACTTACAAGTGGAGCAAGTATTTCTGCCCTAGATGGTTGGGACTCTTTTTTAATATAGCAGCTTGGTTTGGCACAGGGAGTTGTGCATGCACAGCCATAATGAACAGGTTTGGTTCCTAATGTGTTCTGCCCACAGCTAATGCTTCATCTAGCCTTTCTGAAGACCAAGCAGCAAATACTTTAGGGGTCAAGAAAAAAAAAAAGGTGTAGAGTACGACTTTTTGGCTAGCTTTCCTCTTCATGGGAGAATTTAGCAGTCCTGGGTAAGGAGGAGACTTGCCTGTGTTGGGTCTGGCTGTGCTAGGGGATACTAGTCTCTCTCACTCATGAGAATCTAATTTATTTTTAAAGAGCACTTTAATATAGCATAACAATATTACCACACATCTTGCTCAAGCAAAGAATTTTTCCAATCTATATTCAGTGCCAGATAGAGTCACTATTAAATGAGTTACTGCACCTTAAATTTCTGCCTTGGGTATAGTGACAGGAAGCTAATTAGACAAACTCTGACCATGTCTTCTGGACCCAAATCCACATTACTTGGATGCATAAGAATCACCAGCTGCATGAGAGCTCATGCTTCTGGAGGAAGTTGGACTTAAAGGATGAAATAACAGGTAAAGGAGCAAAGAACGATGGCCACTGTGGGGCCCAAACTAGTAAAGCAGCAGTGTTTAAACTCTTTTTCCAGCTAAACTTTAACACCTCACAACGTGTCCAAAATATGTTAGAAGCACGTCTGAAGCATGAATGTTGGGCTCAGACCACATGTAAAACTAAGCTCTAAACACAGTTTGATTCTTCCAGGTTATTCTTAAATTCCAAAGACCAACATATCGGAGCCAACTGCACACGCTAATCCTGATGGAGCGGGTGATACATTTCATAGCCCACAAAGCTACTGACCTTCTTGACTCTGGCAAGCTTTGCTGGGTGGTGATAGAGCTGGACCTACTGGGGCTCAGCAGGCCAGGGAACAATAGATTCAAACCTGGGCCTCACTTCAGCCATCAGAAGCAAAAAACTTTGGTCAGGCATGAGTATTTTCTGATGCCTCTTTTGCAAGTATCTGTGTTTCTGGGAAATTACTCTTGAGAACTACTGCCTTCTTATAAAAACATCACCTGTCCTGTTCCTACTTCCTTATCAGAAGTTGGGCCCAGATATTATATGGTCCAAACTATGCCCAGATATTATATGGTCCTCTTTTCTTGTATTCCTACCTCTACATAGTCAGATCCAAACATTTCAGATATCACAAAGTACCAAACAGAGAGAAAGACAGGGTTAACATCAAATTTAGTTGCAGGTTGAAACATCCTTTCTGAAAGGGATGAGCAAACTTCAAAAGGTAAGAACAAACACTCAAAATAATGGCTGCATCCCTACAAGATGCACAGGCTGAGCCTAACCTAAGAAAAAAGGGGTACGGAACTCAGAAAGGAGCTGGGCCAAGGGATCTTATGGCTACTATTTTGTGTTTTGTATTATTTGTACTGCTATAGCACTCAGGGACCTCAAATGGGGATTAGTGTCCCATTGAACTAGGCACTATAAAAACAAACACCACAAAGACAGTTCCCTGCCCCTGAGAGCTAATCTTTGGCCATTTCTCTGAAGCATCTGGCTAGAGCAGGGCATAAGGAAGTGTATTGGGGTGTACTGCATGGACTGCATGTAATCTTATTTCTATAACCCTTGTGCTTCCTTACTGCCCCCCCTTCTCTTTGTTACCCTAACTCACCACCTCAGTCTAACTTTAGGTTGTGAGCTTCTCGGACCAAAGTCTTTGTGTCATTTCATTTCTTCTGTTTTTCCATTTTGCATGGTTTTGAGCCACAAAAAAACCAATATACATTATAGAAAACATGAAACTAACTAACTTCCTTCCCTCGCTAAGAAAAAATTGATATGATTATTTAACTGTGCATCTTGAGGTGTTATGATTTGGTACCTCTATAGAGCCTAATGTAATCCTGTGGATCAATAAGCAACACAACTGGTATGGCAATATAAATAAAGAAGTCTGGTCAACATGTATATACACACAAAGTATTTTTCCAGATGATACAAAGACAAAGAAGGTATATCTGCAAAATAATTCCTACTTGTGAAATACAAAAAAACCTGCTGTTATACTGCATTGTGATTGATAAATTGGATTTGCAGGTCTCCATAAAGACAAAGGAATGTGACAAAGTCAGGGTAATACAGTGTCAGCATCTCCAGGACCTGGAAGGAAATGTGGGCATTCTCCCATCTCTACAGTCATTCCTCCCAGGCCAGCTTCATGCCTGCAGCTTGCTCTTCCCCTGCCTGCAGCCACAGCAGCTTCAGTCACATCAAGGGACCATTTCTTGGCAAAGGAGGGTGTTGGAGCATTGGCAGTTTCTAACTTTTCCCAGGGAGAAGGGATTATCTGGACAGAAAAGTCTGGAAGCCAATAGTTAAGAGTAGTGCAGTAGGGTCCAACGGCTCTGCCACCATCCATCCAGCTCAAATCTTACGTAACCCATTGGTGCTCTAGAAGAGGAAAAAAGAAGAGGTATTTGTTTAAAAGACTGTACTGAAGAACTATAAACAATACGGGATGTTAGTTTACACAGTCAGAGTAGCAAGGGTAGAGGCAGCATAATGGTGCAATTCACTTCTGTTTCCCTTCCAGGCCACGAGGATCTGCCCAGCTGTCAGGTTTAAATACAGCGACCCTTTCTGCAGGCTTGCCAACCTCAAACTTCCTCTGCCCAAGACAGCAGAGTGCGTGACAAAGAGAGTCTCCAAAGAAATGAAGGACTCCCTCTAATATCTCTTTGCTTCTTTTCACCAGCAGCAGAGAAAAGTGGGGGTCAAGGCTTTTGAAGGTTTATCTGGAAGCAAGCAACAGCGTGCAAACTTTGCGAGCACGATGCCTTCCCCGGTCCCGAGTGCTGCGCGCTCGGGGAGGCGCGGGGCAGGGAGAGCCCCTTCACAGCTCG
Source organism: Antrostomus carolinensis (assembly GCF_000700745.2). Lineage (NCBI taxonomy): Eukaryota > Metazoa > Chordata > Aves > Caprimulgiformes > Caprimulgidae > Antrostomus > Antrostomus carolinensis. Next base: position 55,072 of record NW_010315771.1, read on the forward strand.
GCAGTCAAGGCTGAGAGCTATTTGGATTAGATGAGGAATTTCAAGTGGAAACCATGTGAATGTGTGTGTGTGCCTATGTGGAGTTGAACTGTGTTTAAAGAAAACAAATGGTTTCTTAGAGGACCTCTGCAAGGTGCGGTTCTAAAGGGGGCATAAGTAAGCCTCATTTTTCCTGCCATTGCAGATTCAAATGGGATCATCTAGGGTTTTTTTTCCTGTTCTGAAAGGGAAGAATGAGGAAAAACTCATGACGGCAACAGTATGAATAAATTGCCAAGATAGGCTTTAAATAGCTTTGATGCTAAACAAAAATAAAATAAAATTAAAAAAAAAAGTCATTGTATCGCAGCCATTTTAAGATTTCGGCTTCCTTCTTCACCCCTGCCACTAAGCAGGCTTCCTCAACATGTGACAAGAAGAATTCAGAGGGATGCTTGCCAAATGTTTTCTGACCCAAATCCTAGAGGTATCCTCCATCTGCAGCAACAGACAGCTTGCTGTGGTCTGTCATTACCTTCTGTTTGGTTTTCAACACCAGCTACCCTAGTTAATGCAAGAAGACGCAACCACCAAAGACGATGAACAGACAAACATTAGCAGCATTTCTGGGAAGCTTTGAGGAAGATTTCTCTAGCCTTGAATAGGCCGGAATACAGAACAATAACGACTGAGGCATGCACGTAGGAGTTTATTGCTTTAACGAATGAGGTATGCTCAGTTATTAGGAAAACAGGCTGTATAAAGCCCGGCAGAGAGGATTTAAGAAGAGATGAAGGGCAGAGCTATTGGTTCAGTTTCTGTCACAGCACCACACCTCCCTACTCAGCCTCTATCTGCAGGCAATACATTTCATAGCCTGAAGGAGCCAGGCAGGCAGAAATATTTTTCCTCCAGGACTGAGACACAGCTCCACATCCAGAATGTTCTTCTACGTAAATGTTTGCATGCGGCCTTTCACATCTAAGGTTTGTAGCAATGCATGGTATTTAGCCAAATGCCATTCCCCTAAAGGGAAGCATATTTTTGTTCTTATGATCTTGCATGGAAATTGAAATGGACATATTTTAACATGGGAAAAGTAAACACATTTCCCCTCAGCTAGGCGCTCCTGCATCACTGTGCTGGTGACGATGGTGGCCAGAGATTTTTCTCTACATGTTCCTGACAAAGATTCAGAAGCCAACAAGGAAGAAACTTCCCCACAGAAAATCAAACCCCTCAATTTGACCGAGGTGCTAGGCTGGGCATTGGATCTACTAAGGGTGGTCAGACACTGGAACAGGTTGCCCAAGGAAGTTGTTGATGCCCCCTCCCTGGAAGTGTTTAAGACCAGGCTGGATGAGGCTTTGAGCAAGCTGGTCTAGTGGAAGGCGGCCCCACTGATGGCAGGGGGGTTGGAACTGGATGAGCTTTAAGGTCCCTTCCAACCCAAACCATTCTATGATTCTATGATTCTATGATTCTACTTAGCCAGACAACGTAGGCAGTGGAGGCCTCATCAGCAAAGCTCCATCATTTTCTTCTCCATCAAGCTTCCCTATTTGATGCAACAAACTCCCATTTACCTACCACATAAACATGCTGTACTTAAAATGCTTGTCTTTGATAAACCATTCTCCTCCTTGAGGATCCATTAGGCCCAACACAAATCGAGCCTAAAAAGCTCCTTAAAGCTTTTGGAGAATTCTTGGGATTTCCAGCTTCACATTTCAGTTACTGTGGTGTTTGCGTTAAGATGCTTGTCTGAGTTCTGCCCTGCAGGATTTGGAAAAAGAAAAATGTTCCTTTTGTACTGGACACAACCAGTAGGTATTTAGCTATTTTTTGTGTATTATGACAGTACCATCTGGCATTCATCTGCCAGGTACCTCAGGAGAATGTCCCTTTCCCACTTGCCTGTATGATGCCGGCCAAAAGGATAGAGTACACCAAAGGTTAACTTCCTGTCTCTTGGCTTATCTGGAGTAAGACAATAGTTCCTTTATATTCTTAACTTTGCGTTCCACATGTTCTCCTGCCTGCCTGGGAAATGGGGTCATAAGAGATTCTTATGGGTCAGACACCTCCTAATGCGAAGCCAGGGATAATGCCAGCAAAATTAGTAACAACAATCTATAAGGTCAGTTGGCGATGGACATACAGAAGGAAATACAAAATGGAAATTTGCCCAGTTAGATTTGTTCTGTTCCACTGAAACACTTCGTACAGTGGAAGAATAAACAAACCACTGCTCTTAGAAGTCATGGTTCACCTGCTGACTCAAAAACTCATGTCTGTCAACCAGCGTGAGAGAGGCCAAGAGGACTATCTGTTTGGGTTTCTCTTTTGGTCTCAGCCTAATTTATCTTGTCAGTTCCAAGATCTCCATTCCTTTCTTGAAAGGACCATAAAGGAAGTTTGGCTTAGCCATACCCTCTAATTATTTGATTATTTTTAAGCAAACAAACAAGAACTTAGCATTGGCCAGTTCAGATTGACTAGTTCAGCTGCTGAGTAGCGTCTTAAAGCTATTTTCATCCTAGCCCCTTCCTCAAACGGCAGCTCCTTCATCCCTTTCAGGATATATACTTTAATACTCCCAACCTGCTTCTTGAAAACAGCCTTTTCAAGAGAAACAAGCCAGTCTTGAGCAATTAAGACCTATAGATCTCCCTTCACTTCCTTCAAAGCCATTGTGGAGGTGCAGCTGAAACCCATTAAATTCAATTGAGCCCAAATGGCCCATAAGTCATATGGAAACTTCCTCTGGGCTTTTAACAAAGAGCCTTGCTTTAAATACCAAATTACAAACAAATTCAGTCTGTTCAGTTTTCACATAAAACATAAAAATTAAAGAAAACATACAGAGGAAAAGTTGCATCAAATCCCAGGGAGCATTATAAGAAAGTACAACCAGTTACTCTTGTTCTGAAGTTACATTCTTCAATTAGAAACATCATATTAAGTCATGGCAATATTATCTTTAGTCTGGACTGGAAGTATGCTTTACCCAATGTGTCACAAAGTAAAGCTGGTGGCATTCTCCACCCTGTTCTCTCCTCTGACTTTTCCCCACAAGAGTAAAAAATAACATATATTTATATATATACATACACTACACATAATGTGACGTGTATATATAATGTGTATACATGTATAATTCTATTATATCACATATAGCTACCAGAATAATCTCAGGTTCACATACAATAAGTAGAAAATAAACATTTATATACTATATATACTTAATGTTAAGTATTGTTTTATTGTGAGTCAGGTTTTTATCAAGTTGACAAATTTATTAATGTGGCTTTATATTGGAACTCTCAATCTGTTTAAGATTAGGGATCAATATATGTACTGCAAGATCCTAAGTCAGCTGAACACTGAAGGCAGATACTGAACTTGAAAATTATACAGGAAAATTGTTCTATAATACATCTTTATTCAGACCCCCCACGAGACTGGCATGCTGTAAAAGCCTTAAAAAAGCATCTACTTGAGGGTTAATTTCACCCTAAGGGCTCTGAGAATAACTGGAGGCCCACATCTTTATGACTTTGTATCAGTTAATGTTTTTTACATTCTTTTTAATAAGAACTTGATGAAAAATATCCTGCTCTACCTATTCTATTTGGCACCCAAGGAACAAGTCATTAGAAGTCTCTGAATTGTTTTCAAAAGTGCTGTAGAGTAATATTTTCTAAAGATAATGGGGCTGAGAGGCAGACACGCGCACATTCCCGAGGCATGTGAAATTGAATCAAGAAGTAGCAGAGGTGTCCTTGGTGGCTAACCAGGACCATGCCAACTACTGCTCCAAGCCCTACGGGCTCAGTGGCTGAATCAGAGTCACAGAACGGTAGGGGTTGGAAGGGACCTCAGGAGATCATCCAGTCCAAAGCAGGTTCCCTACAGCAGGTTGCACAGGAAAGCATCCAGGTGGGTTTGGAACATCTCCAGAGATGGAGACTCCACAACCTGTGGATTCCTGTGCAGATCCAATGCCTTTGGCCATGGTGGAGCAACATCCCTCAGGTGCAGAGGGAGCAGAGTGCTGCTATCTGCTGATGGACTTTCCACCACCGCTGTAGGTCCATCAGGGCACTGGGACACTGGGCTATCAAACCATAGCGACTGAGGCATGGACTTGCCTCCTTCTTGTGCCCCTGTAGCCAATACAGCCAAACCTTTCAGCTGGCTTTGTACAGAGCCATTGGCAAGGGCACAGTTTAGGTTATTGCAATGAAACAAGCAGCTGTTTCTCCAATCCCTACTCCTCCTTCCCTCACCCCTTCTCCTAAATGTGTGTTCTTGCTGCTCCCTGGGTGTGAAGCAGCCCAGAGCTGCTTTAACTCACTGAACAGGCTGAAGAACAACCCAGCAAAAGCAAACACTTTAAACAGAGCCTCACACAACAAGTGAGAAGGATGACAGCGCAAAAGAGGTAGGACTGTGAAGCCAGAAGCAGAAACAGGAGAAACAGGACTGAATTGTGGCAACAGTGAGCAATCTGCTTCATGAACCCACACCCTGGAAGACATCAGGTTTGTTAAATTAGCAAAAGGAAAGGAAATGTGTTAGCTCCCATCTTAGCCAAAAAAAAAGAAAAAAGGGGAAAAAAAAGAGATGGAGTCAACATCGTATCTTAACAGCTTGACTCTCACCCCACTCCTTTCTCAACAGCTCCAGAAATCCACGAGGATGATGTGATGGCTGGAGCAGTTCTGCTGTGAGGACAGGCTGAGAGAGTTGGGGCTGTTCAGCCTGGCAAGAGAAGGCTCCAGGGAGATCTTATAGCGGCCTCCCAGTACCTGAAGAGGCTACAAGAAAGCGGGGGAGGGACTTTGACAAGGGCAGGTAGTGATAGAAAAAGGGGAAATGGCTTGAAACTGAAAGAGGGGAGGTTTAGATGATATGAGGAAGAAATTATTTGGTGTGAGGGTGGTGAGGCACTGGCCCAGGTTGCCCAGAGAAGCTGTGGCTGCTCCTCCCTGGAAGTGTTCAGGGCCAGGTTGGATGAGGCTTTGAGCAACCTGGTCTAGTGGAAGGTGTCACTGCTGATGGCAGGGGGGTTGGAACTGGATGGTCCCTTCCAACCCAAACCAGTCTGTGATTCTATGAAACTGCAGAACTTCTGTGACTGAGGTCTGGGAATATTAAGCAGACAACTAATTTCACAACAACGAATGAAGTGACACCTATTGGGAAAGGGTTTTTTTTTGGGGGGGGGAGGAATCTAGAAGGAAAAAAAGATACTAAAATACCTGTTTGGAAGAAGTATTTTCTCTGGTTTGTTTGTTAGTTTAATTGTCTTGAATTGCAGCCACCACAGGAACACCATAAATCTGAAGAAATGTAGATGGGACATGTTGACTTTCAAGTAAGATGGAGAAGGAGAGGGGAATCACTTTCTCTCCTCTGATTCCTCAGTGCCAGGCAACAGCAAATTAAGACTGCCAGAGAAATCAAGTACACTGAAACCACCCCTTCTGGTGGATAGAAGTTATCTGAGGACAAATTCATCCTCATAGCTATAATACAGTTACCCGAAGCTTCACAACCCTGAAAATGTCAAGAATTAAAGTAATAATAAAATCCACCTAAAAACACAAGCCAGTATGCTAGCCATGTGGAAGGAAATACTCCAGTATAATTTAGTCGATGTCATTTAAGAGAGATAAGGAATCTCAGGGTGAGTCTGCAGCATTCAACACACCGATGGTACCAAACACAGCGGCATCTCTGGAGCCAGCATATCCCTGCCTCAAGCCTGGCTCTGACCCAATTTGTCCTGGCCTGACCCAAATACAGAAAAACACTGGCACTGGTCACTGTCAGGATACTTTTGTTTCCAGGCTCACTTAGGAGCACTTTTCAAAACACTATTTCTACCTTTTTTTTTTTCCTGAGCAAAAGCCATGACTTCTAATTTCAAAAGGGGATTAAAAAGTGGTTGTGATTCACGGGGATTTATGGACATTTCCCAGAGAGTTTCAAAAGCCTGGACTTTCTTCCCACAACTCCCAGGAAATGCAGTGACAAGCCTCCTACAGGTCAGCATTTCTGCATGTTGGGATCAGTGGTACGGGTCACCCAGCAGCCTCCATCCCAGCACCTGTGAGGGGCAGGAACCCAACGGATGCTATCAAAGGCTGTGCCCAAAACCAGGGGACTTGTGTGAAAACCATTCCTCAGTGTAGACACAACCAGCATTAACTGGAAGAACAAGTTACATGTCATTTCCTTTCTGTATGTGTCTAATTCATAGAGAAACGGCGTAGCATTGGAGGCCAATGGAACAAACTAGGGAGGTGGAGGAGATGCTCCCTCAAGGAAATGAACATGAAGAAACTTCTGAAGCCAAAAACACACTGAGGACACCATTATATTTAACCTAAGAACGGTTTTGCCTGAATCCCAATTTAGCCACTGAGATTTTCAGTTCTGACTGGTTACAGCAAGTAATGCACTGGAAAGCCCTGGTGAGGCTTTCTCCCTCACCTCCCTCATGCAGAACTCGCTTCCAAGAGCTCTTTAAATGTCAGTCCTTGAGCAATGGGTTTAATACACAAGAGCTGGGTGCCTTGCACAATTTGAAGGGAGACCTTCTGTGTTTTGCTTTCCAGCTATTTTTATTGTTCCAGTCACCCTGAACATTGCCTTCAGTGATAAAGCTAAAAAACCCCGCCCTCGCTCGTTATCCTGACGATATTTAATTCTGACAGCACACTCAGTATACTTCATGAAATATGCAACCCTGTGACTAATGAGGTATTTGCACGTAAGGGCCATATACAGTAAATTGCAGGGCAATAAAAGGGAAGGAAAACCATGAACTGATCAGCCAGCTGTTAAAATGATGCAAAATATGTCTTTTTAAATGTATGGTGTTATATCCAGATGCTGACTAGAACTCAATCCTGGCTCCTTCAGTAAAGCTTTGCCTTAAAAAAACCTATAGGTCTCCCTTTCTGTTATTACATGATAGCTCCCTACTTTTCTAACACTGATGAAAAGTTCACCCATCTAGTGCTTCCCTGCTTTCCACTCATCATGTAAGGAGAGTACTATTTTGATTTTATGTGTGTGATTGCGTCCGCTCCAGCGCTAAGCATCCTATCAGCATATGACCAAATAGCAAAGCTGACATTTTTTTTTGCCATGATTATCCACGAAATGTGTTTCCTACCTCTGATTTACAAGAGCCCTATTCATGAGAAATGATTAATAGCTCACTAGTGCTGCCAAAAAGCACATAAATCTAGACATCCTCTGTGCTCCTGACATGCCGCTCATCTCGTAGATATGTTCAGATCTCTCTCTCCCGCTTATCTGTGTCTGATCCCCAATGGGCATAGACTCGTGCTGATTAGGCAATACAGTTGCTGACTGGGACAATCTCAGCCTTATATTACTGATGGCACCCAATTAGAGGTTGCAGAAAGCGGTGTCCTTCCTGGCTTGTACTAGACAAGTATGATTAAGTGTTAAATGCCTTCTAAATTAACAGGCAACATTACCCATGTGTCTGTTACAACTTATCAGCGTTAGAAACCAGCTCCATTGCCAAGTTTTCTCTGTTTGCACTTAAGTCTCCCAGCCCGTAGACTAATAGAGCCAAGAAGAGAGCAAGCTGCATACAAGCATACACCTGACTCAGCTGATGCTTAACGTACTCAACAAGGTTTCATACACTTGGTATTAAACATTCCTTTAAGTGCCTCATTCAGATGTGATAGATTTAAACAAGCACCATCTGAACCAGGGCCCACGGTATCATTCTCCATCCCCTTACCACCCCCCTGCCCTGGTCTAATAAAAGCTATTTCACAGTTCTTGAGCATCCTTCTTCTGAAGATCCTAGAGTGTTCTGCAATTATTAAAGAACAGATCATACCATGCCTATCCATTTAACTCTGTAATCCCAAAGGGGCTGCTAGCACAGCAAACACACACATAAAAAAGTAGCTCATTGTACCTAGTATGTGAAGAGAATATCAAGGTTGTAATGCTTTCCTTACATGTATCCACTATGACACAAGCCTTCAATTCTACGACTGTGTTCTACTTTACACATAATACAGGGTCCAACATGCCTTTTCCTTGCTGACTTTGATGCTGACGGGTTATAGCTTGCAACCGTTTTTCATTCCTGCATTCATCATGTTCACTGTTGTTACAATATGGTGCATTTTTCGTTTAAGATACTACCACCAGACCTCAGAATCAAGCACAGCTCCCACTGACTTCTTTGGAAACCCCAGCTATTACCCCAGCTGTAATTAAAAAATTATTATTAATAATAATAATAATAAAATAATTATGAAAGAGTACTGTTTTCTCTAGGTGTGTTTTGATAACATTCTTGGCACTCGTGTTCTCTGCTTGGTTTTTTTTTTTCCCTTTTTAACTTCCTCATGATTAATTACTGCTCCAAGCTTACAAGCAGCTATCAACTTCGGAGTCCACCCACTCAGAATTTTACTGGATGAGGCATTTTCAGCAGATCCTGTTTGCAGCTGAGTTACTGGGCTTTAGTACAGCACAAACTACTTCTCAGGTAAATACCTGGAAAAAATTGCACCAAGGTGAAGGGATATCTTGCCCAGTGGGACAGTCTTTAGAAGTGTAAATACTGCTCCATTCTCCACATACCTTATCTTCAAGCCATGTAGTATTTTTGCTAAGTAATGGCTATACTTTCTTTAAAGCAGTGCTCAACTGTTTCTTTAAAGAGTGAAGAATAGCCTATATAATTTTCATTTCTGTGCCAAGGATTAGAAAGTTATTAGTGTTGCTTCTCTGGATGTTGTATCACAAATCCTTTCAGAAGCAGAATATTTCATGACTGTTTCTTGCCATGACCTGATGTCCGGATCTATGTGCAGTGCTAGCCATGGGCTACATCCATGAGAGAGAAGAAGCTGATGATAGGGACAGGTATTCACTGCAGTTGTATTTTGTGCAATACTGTTTGCAAAGTATATAATCACAGAAAGAGAAAAAAATCAAACAATAACAGCCACTTTCATTGCTCAGCATGCCCAAGCCTCCCTGGCCAGTGAGTCATAAGCCCCAAAGGGCCTTGACTCTCCATTTACTTCTAAGCCATGCTTCCAGTTTCTTACCTGACTTATTTCTTCTGCTGCAGTTGGAACCAGTCTCTCAGACTGCATGGCCTAATTCTGCTCAGCCTTTGCTTTGCTTTGCTTAATTACTGCCTTCCTACAAGCAGCTAAAAACATGTTTAAATATTCCTATCATTTAGCCCGAAGGAAAGCTGTTTAGCACATTTAACATCTTCACCCAGATCTGAGACTTTCTACAGATGTAAGAACCATCTGATGGCAGCCAGCGACTAACACCTTCCTGTATAAAACACATATTTCGAAAAGAACAGCTACATGCAAAGTAAACAGAGAATTCTTCCACAAAACAACACAACTTGCTGCCCCAAGTGTAAAATGAGATTTTTAAAAAACGATAAGTTACAAATAATAAAACGATATTTTTTCACTCTCATTTCTGTGATATGTGCAAAGCAGAGGAGTTAGGAGACGTGTTAATTTTATCATCTTCCAAATGGCAGAATCAAGACAAACGGAAAGTGTGATGAAACCCCTATCTACTGGGTATCTATCCACCTCTCAGCTTTTCAGATAATACAAAATCTGTGTTTTCCTTCACGACTGTGCTGAATAACCTGGAACTGGGTAGATCACACACGAAAAGACCTACTCCGAAACACCTGCCATGTATTTTTACCAGTCTGTATCTTTGCTTCGCCATTTTACTGGGAGCACAACACATCAACTTCTCTGACGTCACACCCCTTAGTGGCACACATAGGAAACATTATCTCTCGGGGTTGGCTGCCCTATCTAATTAGAGATCTCCCGACAGACAGCTCATCTTCACTAAGTTTCATAATTAGGTGACTCCGAGCGTCAGCAATCCTCACTCAGCAGTTCCATCGGAGCTTTCTCGGTAGACACCGTTTACCGTATTTCTTGTCTTTTCATTCTTATTTCATCATCTGCTGTATTCAGAACAATTTTCAGATACCTTTTTTTTTCCACAAGAGATGTTGCTTATTGCTTTGGAGACTCACTTTGAAAGAAGCGCAGAGAGGAATAAATTACATTTGGGGTATTTCATTATAGCTATAACCTCAAAGGTAGGAGGAAAAGAGAGAAAAGTTTAAAATAACTTTAACTCCTTTTGTCCACAAAAACATACTGTCAAATTACATATTTGTGTGCTGGTGGTAGATTATATATTTACAAGGGCTTTTCTACCTGTCTTCTTTTGTATAACTAAACGCTTTTATTCAAGGTTCAGGCTATTTCAAGGATTGTTCAACACTGGCTTATTCTGTGGCTAACAAATGCATGATTTGACAAAGGAATGCCCAGAAGAAGTAAGTGTAGGAATCAACACTCAACTTGACCTTATACCCCTTCAGCAGGTGCTGTACTTTCACAGACACAAATATGACTGGAACAACTCCCAGGGGGAAAAGAAAAAAAAAGGGGAAAAAAAATAAAAAAAGAGGAAATTATATTTGTGGATCATTTGCCCCAACTTTCCAAACTTGGTTCCTGTTTATTTATGAAAATAAGTAAAAAAACAGTCCCTGAAATTCAAATTACTGACATAGAAAACTTTGATATGCTGAGGTTTCATATAGTACTGTGCATGTTCTGGGTGCTGTTTTGGTCATTCTTAAATCAAAAGAGCAATCTGTCTACCTGAAGTTCATGATGCTGTTTTGGCAGTAAAGAAACTAATGGATACCAGTACCCACTGAGACCTGAAATGTAAAAAGCAACTTTCTCTACCACTGGTCATTTTTCAAAAGCATGTGTTTAAACCCCAAACACTTATTGAGAGCAGTGTATATTTGCATCTGCTTGGCATATCTAAATGATACCAAATAAATCTTGACATGCTTTGGGAGAATTTTATCAGTAAACATTTTGCACGTATCATTTTGGCCTTTATGCAGCTCAATGTGAAAAAAAAAAATAAAAAAGAAACTGAGTAATATAAATTTTTTTCCTAAGCTAAGAGAGCCTTACATGACCTAAGCTCTATTTTCTTTACTTAAACAAAACAAACCAACCAAGCAAACAAACAAACTGAAAACCTAAACCTCGAGCTTTCTGAATAAATTAATCCTAATGAAGTAAGGAAAGTAAAAGTTGGGTGGTTCTGGCACCAGTAGAAACAAAGTACATTCCATTATTTAGCTAATACGAGCAATTTTGTTAAACAAACTATACCTTTGTTCTGTAAATTTTGGAAGTTCAGCTCTGGACAGATGTTCCCTGCTGGATGCAGACATGCCAGGGGAAGGTTATAGCCCCAGCTGTTGATCATCACTTCTTTGCAGAGGTTCCTGCTCCCTCACATTTGTTGCCAGAGCTTGCTTACAGAAACACTCCCGAAGCCACTTGAAGTTCAAGTGAGTGGCGTTACTATTTAGACAGTTTAAGCTAACTAGCACAGCTGCTGGGAGAGTTCCTGCCTGTCTGTAACTTTAAACTTCCACTGTTCACAAGACTGCAAGTTTTTACAACTCCTTGTCAGGGCAGAAGCTTTTCTCACCTTTTTGTGTAGCACCAGAGATCAAATCCCACATGCCATCCTTGAATATTTAGCCTTAAATGCCTCTTAATTAAACCCTGACAACTCTGCTAACCGTGCTAGCGAACTGCAGGCCTGTTTCAACTCTAACTTTCTGCTTTGATTAGCTTTCAAATCACTTTTCCACCAAGCTCACAATCTTAGAAACAATCGAAATCCCTGTTATTTCCCTGTGCAAGGGTATCCTGCAGACCTGTGTGACACATCTAAGGACACAACACGCACAAAATGCAGCTCTGATGTTGGGAGGCACCAGGTTATGGACAGAATACGGTATTTTAGGTATGCTGTGATGTTCTAGACAAGCTTCACACCTTTCTCTGCTATTTTCCCACCTACAAAATAGCGAAAGGATTGCAGAGTCCTTTGAAATCTGAGTGAAAAGTGCTATGTGTTCATGTATGATAATTGTTATTAAGAATATAGAGCCACTATTCCTTGGCAAGTTGGAGAAAGGAAAGGAAAGGAAAGGAAAGGAAAGGAAAGGAAAGGAAAGGAAAGGAAAGGAAAGGAAAGGAAAGGAAAGGAAAGGAAAGGAAAATGCATCATACAAATATTTCATCAACAGATAATTAGTATTTTTATATGAATAGTTATGACTTTAGAATAATGCAAGGTTAATGCAAGGTTTATTTTCTCACTCTTTTACAAGTATTACGTATCTATGAGTAAATTCCAATACACGTCAAGTTAAGGGATGCATTGAATTTACAACTGGTTTTTGAGGGATTTTTCCTGTTTTTTCTCCTGGCAGGATATTGATTGAGCTGCCTAAAATGTCATTCACAGCAGGCTATTTATGTGATGACGTTTCTATCTGAGTGAAATTGCTATGTCTAACACCTTTTTTTCTCTCCAAGGAAAAATATTATTTTGCAGACAAAATAGGAAGTTATCCAAGGGTTTAAGAAAAGAATTTACTGTTTCTTTCCTTCAGTGGAGAATTACTTTATTTACATGCATTTGTCTACCTGCTCTACTGCTTGAGCTACAGATAATACCAACTAGTAAATTATATGCCAAAAATCATATTAAAAGAGCATTACAGATACAAAGTCAATCACTCAAAACTTACAACCTTACGAGCTTTCCCAGACAATTGCATTTCAAGGCCCCTTGGCGTACACATTGCATGCAGGACTGTGGATGACATGACTATTTTTTCCTAAAGCCATTTCCTCATTCAGTGGACAGACTAGATGCTAATTATTACACACACAGATGTTCTGCATTTCTTTTTAATTCTCACTGCTCTCCATGAGCCACCAGATCTTATTTACTGACCTGTACACAAGGCTTGCTACAAAGACAGGATTATGAACGTCTGTTGACTTTTCTGTCATGCCATCCTTGTACTACTCCAGTGCTTTGCAAGCAAGAAATCACCCTTGTGATTTTTGTGAATGGGATAATCTTCCCCTCATTTCCACAGGTGAAAAGATAATATAATGATAACCTGGAAAATAGTAGTTATTAAGTAGCGTCACATAAATCTCTACAATTAATTTACTTTCCACTACATCTCTTCTATGTTTTAACAGTTCTTCAGTTCTTCTTGAATGTCCATTAGGATATTTGTAAAGCTTGGACCATGGCAACATTGGGACACATTGTTTCTACCTCCCAGTTATTGAATTCTTTCTCCAAATCACTGGACCTTCTCAACAAAATGGATAGACACATTTATTTTTAAGACAAGCAAAAAAGCAACACATTTCTCTTACAGTTGTTCTCAGTAAAAAACAAACAAACAAACAAAAACCAAAACCAAAACCAAACCAAAACCATTTTTTTGTGAAGCTTTAGATATTCAGCCAGATGCAGTCTCCCAGCCTGTACATTTTCAGTCCAAATAATATATATTTGACAAATTTATAAGCAACTGAACACAGGGTCTTGTGATGAAAAGTGTCAAGCAAGCTTAACTATAGGTAGCATTCGCAGCTTCGCCTATAATTAATATCTCCTATGAGGAGTCTGCTGGTAATCCAGATGAGGCAGGCAGCACAAGGACTCTCTGCATACCTACACAAAAGAGCCAGGCGGTGTTAAGAGGTCTCATTCATTTCTCTGATGATCTGAAACAAACAGGCATCCAATGATTTATACCACGTAATCAGCATTCACAACATCAGCAGAGTACCTGAATACAGCCCAGAAGCAAAAATGAGCATCTCAACCCCCTTCTTGACATTCCTACATAGGAACCAGTAAGTCAGTGAATGATAAGCCAGAAAGGAAAACTTCACTTGCAAACAAACCACTTCTAGCTAGCTCCCAAAAAATACGTGACTTTGACCCTGCCAGTTTTTGCCCTGGTGAGTCATAGTGAGATCTGTCTTGATATGGCCAACAGGAATTAACAGACACTTCTTCTCATGGTTGACACTATTCCATAAAGGAAAAGACAAGAAAGGAGAAGGCCTCATCCCTAACCAACTTGGTTGTGTGTCACTGTAAAAAGCTCCTTAAAACGTGACGGATGTTTGCGTTCCTTTTTGTCTTACCCTGTTAAGCCAGCTTTCCTCCAGCTTGGTTCTTATGTGTGTCTGTGGACTACATGAGTAAATCATTGCTCTATCACAGCTCATTTACCCAACATACTACAACGTACTGTAGTCCCATAAAAGGCTAAGAAATCCTTGATGATTTGAATCTCTGCAGTATAATAGTGCACTTAGCAGAATCACTAAATAATATCTGTCGTCTACTGAATAATTGTTTTATTTCCCGCCATGGAAGTGGAAGGAAGCATATAAACAGTTCATGTCCCATTATGGAAATGAAGACCAAAATATTCAACTAGCTAGGGGGTGGTTTCTCCCTTTTTTAAATCAGAAAAATATTGTTTTCGCACTTATTTATGTTTTCAAGACATCTTGACATCTGTTCTTAAAAAGCACAATAAAAGGCATATTTTTAACTACAAACACTGATAAAATATGGCAACGCTCTGTTTTTCCCTCCTGCAAAACTGCCAAGTAATAAGGATTTGCATGACTAAGCTTCTATTACGCTGACATATGCAAAACTGAGGAACAATCATTCTTTCTGGTTTGACAACACTTAGAAAGGAAACATTCCTTTTACTTTCCTCTAGGACATGTTGGGCTCTAGACAAGATGAACAGCATCATTCAACCGAATCAAATTTTAAATGGACATTTAAATATTGAGTTGTCTTAAGCAGAGACACTTGGATCACAACTATATTATGTGAGCTAAAGGTCACTAGGGATTTTACTAACACTTGTAAACATACAGTATTTCATTTAACACGTCTCTACACAGAAACTGCAACACCATTTGAATCCACTTCTTTGAACCTAAATAAATGTTTAAATAAGCTTTTTGAAGCACCTTTGTAAAACTCCCGAATCTATGATCAATATATTGGATTAAAACAATACCCAGCTAAAGGATAAAAATGTTAATAAACATTTTTCAAATTTGTGTGCTTAAGGTTATTTTCAAACCAGTAACTACCACTGGTCAGCTTTCCTCTGGGAGCAGCATCTGCAGGTTCAATTGACCTGAAGTGACTGGCAGGTGCTCAGCTGCCCAGAAGAGTATGATTTATTGGCCTAATCGTAGGCACAAATTTTAAAATGTTGCCCTCTTTCAGAATGAAATTTCTCTGTATTTACTCAGCATCTTCCATTGTACTGCCCAGTATATCACAACTTAGACTTCAACATAGATCACAACAAAATGTAAATAAAATGTAATACCAGGCTAAGGTCTTCAGGGGTAATGAGGCACCATTTCCTTTCTAGACACCTAATCCATAGCACAGTTTACAGCATACATCTATTTGAATGGCCATAACTCAGATGTGTGTGTCTCTGACCTATCTAGAGCATACCACATACAAAATAAGACACATCTTTATAATATCTAATAAAAAAAAAGACAGTGTATTTTTGAAGATAAAACTGTCAGTTACAAAATGTTTGGAAACTGGCTACCAGAGTACAACTATTATGTCATCTTTTATTATAGCCTTGTGTAATCTCCCAGACAAGGTAAACAGCCTGTGGAAGACTATATATGAAAGAAGCATTTCCAGGGAAAGTATATGATGCCCACATTTGTAAAGATGCAGGAAGCGAGCTGGTTTTCAAGACACATCAACCTCCATCCCCCTGCGAGAAATTAAATGGACTTTAGATGGCAAACCCAGCTCAGCTGGTGATTATGATTGTTGACAAAAAGATCCTGAAAGTTACTGGAACTGTAATTAAAGTGTGGGAGTGAAAGGGAGAGGCCACTGCAGCACAGCCCAAACACATCGCTGGTGCCATCGCACCTTTGACATCTCATTGCTGCATTCTGGATACACTTTCATTAATGGTAATCACCAGCAGCCGTTTTCAGCTTAGTTTTGTACATAATGAGGCTGAAATGATTGTGCTATCTGCCTCTTTTTCCATCTGTTTACCTCTTACTGCTCCCTTCCTCTCCCCCAGTCTCCTTCTGAGAAAACCTTCTGAGCTGTTGGCCAACCCAAATTAGCGATTGGGCAGAAGGAAAAGCAGGCAGAGCTCAGTTGCCGCTCACCTGGCAGCAACCAGTTGCCCAGGTAGTACTGGACATGCACAGCGCTGAGCTAGACAACGTGCACGCTGCTCTTTACAGAACAGCATGTCAAGGGGAAGGGACCAAGGCCACCAAGCCAATGGAAACCATGTTTTCTTAGCCCCATTGCTCACAGGGGGCTCACATTGCTGACTCCTTTCCGTGGTGATTCTCCCCTATATGGTCTGTTTGCATTCGGTACCTACGCACCGATAGCACTGGTGCTGTCAGAGCAGCTCAGGGGAAAATGCACCGATGAAAAGACAGATTTGCTTTGCTAATGACCTATCAGTGGCCACCTGTAACCATGAAAAGACAGATGACATGAGAAATAGAAAACAAATTTCACAATTCCAGAATAGGGAAGTAAACCTCAGTGCCAATCTTTCCTGTACACGTACATACAAAATTAGCAGAGCTTTCTGCTTAGTGTTTTTTCAGCTTTTCAGCAACTCACTGAGTATTATCTTAATGTCAAGAATAATAATTTCCCTTAAAACTTATCAGTAGCTAGCAAGTGTCCTGAAGAAGACACACATTTCCTTCCTCTCTCTTCATTCTCCTCCAGCATCACTCTCCTCAAGCAAAGAGTCTTTTGTACCAAGCTTTAGGCTGAGAAACCCACACTCACAATCATAAGAAAATCAGATAAATAAGGATGGAATCAACCCATGAATTAATTATTTGGTAATACTGTTTTCCAGATTAATGTCTCCTTTGGATTATCTGATGAATGCTGCAGTTAACTAACTTTCTTTTGATCTTCCTACCGGGAAAATAGAAAGGATGAGATGGCGGGGGTGGAAAGATAATTATACTCAAGAAGATGACAGTATCTTATCCATACTAGGAAGGTTAAATACAAGTAGTTCCTTCTCAAGACTCCTACTACCAAGCAGAGATGCCATCGTGAAGCTGTTGAGCCAGTTTCAAATTGGTACGTGTTCTCATGCTCTTGCGACACCTGGCATATGGTGAATGCATTGAGACTTGTAAAAAAACAGTGATTCATTGTTAATCGTTCAGAAAAGAGACAGAAATTCACGTTAACCCTATATTTCTGGAAAAGTGTAGCTAAACTCGAATTTTCCTCTGTTTTGTGAGACAGAAACTGTAGGTGAGGATGAGAACAGAATCTGGATCCTGATCTGTTCTACAAAACTTTGGGGAGTGTCACCTAAACCCACAGTTAGCCTTTGCTGTATTATGTATGGTGAGCTGTGGAGATTCAAGAAGTGACTCCAGAGTTAGGAAGATCTTCTGGAATGAACTGAGCACTTCTCAGTGCTGGGCTCAGCCTTACACAAGTAGCCTCATCCATGGGCTGAACTGGATCTCTTCTCTTTTGCATTGTAATGGCTGAATTCTGATCTCTTGGTTTGACACAATTACTTTTCACAGAACAATCATATTTCGTGTGCACCTATTCCAGAAAAGTATTGATTTGTCTTTGCACAAGGAACATTTTTAGTAACTTTTTAATTGAAAAATTGCCACTTCACTCTCCTGCCAGTGATTTTCCATAGTTAAATCTCAGGGTCTGAATTCCACACTTTGATCTCTCCGACAGGCTACTTTACCATTAAAAAAGGGCATGTTATTTACTTCTCTTGTTTAAAATAAATTCAGTGCTGCTCCAAGCTTAGCAGAAGAGATGTTCAGACTTAGCAGTCCCTGACACTTTCTTTCTTCCTGTCTCATCAACTCTGCTTAGTACCAGGAGTGAGGAAATCAAGAAGACAAGTCAGCCAAAGTGAAGCCAATCTTGTGGAAGAAGTGGAGCTCATAAAAGACACAGAATGGGCAGGCACAGCACGTAGAGGATAGGTGGATTGAGGAGGGGGTTGAGCAGGTCTTTAATGAGTTGGGGGACAGTTGGGAGGGAAAATGTAATGGGCAGTATGGGGAGAAGACCTAGGGAGTGAAAGCACGCATAGCTGTGTAATGGGGAGGCCAAAGTGCAAGGATGAGCCTAAATGTCAATTCTTGGAGCACTGAAGCAGAGAACCTGCCCCGTGCTAACCCTTGAGTGACACAGACCAGTCCTCCAGGCTCGTGGCTATTCCCTCTGTCCTGCAAGAGCACAGCATTTCTGCACCAAGTTATCAGTGCCTGGAAAACTCACAAAGGAGCAGCTGCCTCTGGAGGGAATGCAATGCACCAGGGACTCTCTCCATCAGGTACCAGCCCTGCCCTGCCCTGGGAAAAAATTAACTCCTGAGAGACTGCACCTTCACATACAGCTGGTACAAAATGCAGAGCTAAGCATTAGAAAGTCTTGGATCCAGCTGGGTAAGCCCTCATGAATTTCTGGGCATGCTGTGGATTTGAAACTGTATTTCACTGGGCCCAGGCTCAGTTTTGCTGTAAATCAGAACTGAGGAAACATCACCCACAGATAAACAACATCATCAATCCTGTTGCTTGGCTTCTCTTTTCACTGCGGCACATTGCATGTTGCATCAAAGACACTGAATAAAAATAGACCAAAAAAAAAAAAAGTAATAATCTTTAAAATTCTACTCCTCCTCCCAGTTCATCAATTACATTAATAACACCATCAATATGCCAGGAGACTTTTCTCTAAGTAAATGAGATCTAAGCTTGTTTTCAACAAATTAAAACATACCAATAAATTAAGGTATCATATACAGGCCAGGTATAAACTTCATCCAGGTCAGCAAAAGTGCTAGTAACCATGGCTAAATTCAGCCTCTACAGGCAGAGCACTGCCTGTAATTTTTTTGTATTTTGTTAACAACGCAAAATATTGAGCTTATTGTTTAAACATATCTTCCAAAGAATACAGGAACAGTTGGGAAATCAAGAGACAGATGATGTGATAGGGAAGAAGTTTACATTTAGGTCAGTTAGTTACATTGCACCTCCTGGTTCTCTGGAAAATGTAAAAAGCAGGCAAGAGAGTTACATGGGGCAAGACAGCAAGGAGCACATAAGGCTGGGTTTGTTCAAAAGTGCTTCCACAAAAGAAACAGCTATAGAGCTATCAAATCCAACCTCACATCTGCTTCCAATTTTATAGTCTTCTGTGTCTTTGATGAAAATCCAATTTTTCCCAAAAGGAATTGCAGCACAGTTGAGTAAAGAAAGGTCTATTGATAAATCTAATGCATCTTTTACAGAGTGTGATGCTCCAGGGGTTTGGCAGAGGGGGGAGAAGGGGTTTGTCTCATAATGTTGTGCTGCATCTCTAAAGCTCCCTTTACATGTCACCACTTTCTAACCTAAGAGGCAGTCTATTTAGAGCAAGACTGAACTAGAGGCTCCAAACTAGCTCCTTTTTTCTTGTCAAGAGTCCCTAAGGCATCTCAGACGTTCACCTCCATCTAACCAGACACAGTCTGAGATTTTTTTAAGCGCACAGTTTCAAGCACCGTGAGGTAGTACACGTCCAAATCCACTTGACACCAGCGTGTCCTTTTGACATCCTCTCCAAAAAGAGCAGCAAACAAAGAATAACACTTCAACAATAAATAGTGCTTATTTTATTATGTTTCTCTCATAGACGCCCAAGAAAATTCCCTATCCTACAATGAGCACTGCTCTGATAGTTCTTAGGGTAATGCTAGCCCTGCCTACTGGCTCGTTCTCATTCCAGCTACTTAGATTAAACTCCTGGCCCTTTCAAAGTTAACAGAAACCAACAGGGACAAGACACACTGCTCCTGTTTCAAGACACACAAAAACTTTGGGGTCTTATCTGTCATCAGCCCACTATTTTCTGCTCTACAGCCTCCTTGTCAGAAACAGTCCCCAGGCTACACAGGACACATAGCTTTTCAGGGGGACATGAAAGGTACTATAAATTGCCATCCGACACAATTGAGCCAGAAATCTGACTGGTAGAAGGATGCAAAACTCCACTGAAGTCAGGGGGCCTGTGCTCATTAATGTCAAGGCTTCATTTCACCCATTAAAAAGTGAACTGTCAGCGAAGCTATGCTCTGTGAACTCTTGTGGGATTTCCTGCCTTCTTAAGTTACGCATTTCCAGTTTACCTACGAGCCCAGGCTAAATGCATTAATTTAAAATAAAATACATTTCTAGCGACACAGGATAGACTGTCTACATTACACGCTGCTTCTACTGTCAAAAACAAACCCAGAAGTACAATATGTTTAGTGTAAAAGCACACTTCTCCTAACCAACCTGAGTGGAGGAAAGGCAGAGTACTCTTTGATGAGACAGGAAGGTCAGGGCAACCATAGGACAAAGGCAGTGCTGATCTTGCCTGTTTTGAAATGTAAATCTAAAGGGATTGTACAAGCTAACCTGCTGCTTAAAAGGGACAAAAAATAAAATAAAATACCTGAACAGCCCAATAACTTCTTCCTTTTCTGCAAGCAAGACAAAGCCATGAACGATGGGATACTAGTGCTAATTTACTTAACGTAATTTCTTATTTGAGCACCTGTCTGGGGGTCTGTGGAAGCATTGGGACTGGATAATCGGCTGAATGATCTTTAATCAGACAGTAATATTAGGTGCTAATAGCTCTGATAAAGGGGCTGTTTAAACCAACTGTTAACACAAAGGCGTGCCTGCCACACCGACTATTTCAACAATGCATTTGCCAGTCATATTAATTAAAACTAATTCCTTGCAGGCCACAGAAAGCACAGAGTAAACCCACACGGAAAATGTCTAGGTTCTACCATGACAAATCACATTAAAGAAAAAAAAAATTAAAATTATCCTAAGGCAATGAAATTTGTCTCAGAAAATATACTCTCTTGGAAATTCTCAAATTGTAAATTCACGGTAAAGCTAAAAAGGCCTTTATTAATAGAGTCTTCTGAATGTGTAACTATATATCTGTGGCTCTGTCCTGTGACTTCATACTAGTCATTAAAAGCTCCTAATAAGTCAAATACAAGGCACTGAGCCTTGCTAAAGGTCCTGACGTGATGGTTATTTACATGTCATTTAGATGATTGTCCAAGACTACAGCGGTTTAAGTGAAGCAGCACAGTTAAGTCTCCTAGATAGGTTAGCAGGATTTTCTCAATTTCTATCTCTATAGAGTTTAAATAAATTTTATATATACATTTATCAGGCTATGAAGGGATTAATTCTTAACCCCCTGCATACAGATTTCAGGCATAAAACTTACAACTGGTTCAGCTGGAAAGTCTTAGTTAAGATCACACTCACAAAGGATGGCTCATTCTTTAGAAGTGTTTTGTTTTCAGGAAAGTGTTTGACTCTCCAAGGGTCCTAATATACTAAAAGAAATACAGGAAAAAGACACAATTTAAAGTGTACTCAAATGAATCCCCAGTGACGTTTTGGTTAAGAGGTAAAACACATCCAGGTTAACTCCCCACTTCACTCTATGATTTCCTTCTGGAGTCTGTGAATGGAGAAACTATCAGCTAGCAAAATGTGAAGTTATTAACAATGTGAATGCAGGCCCCAAAGCTGCACTCAGATGTGATAGCATGGACCCTTCTGCCAAGACCCATAAAAGCCAGAACCTGGGAGGACATAAGTGTCATGAAAAAGCATGCTCCAGCAATCCGTGCAACGTTCAAACACTCTTCTGGTAAAATGAGAGCTGTGGACATAAGCTTCAACAACTGGTATGCTGAAGTGTTCTTGCCATAAGGTCAGTGCCATTTATGTATATCTGTCTCCTGGGTAGAGATTGAAAGCCATCTGGATGTAGTCCTGGACAACCTGCTCTAGGTGACCCTGCTTCAACAGGTGGTTTAGACAAGATGACTGTTAGAGATGACTTCCAATCTCCAACCTTCCAACTCTGAAAAGAAAAAAAAAAACCCTACAAGGCGATATTCCAGATATTCCAACTATTAACACCTACCTCACTGGGAAGTTAAGACAGGAAATAAGTGTGTAACTTTTGTTGAAGATGATGCAGCAATGTTTCTAGAGCTCCATTCACTTTCACCAAGTTAAACCTGACTCCAAGTAGTTAGCTAGGAATGTGAGAAATCTTTCCTTCACGGGATTTTGCAAACCTTTAGCATTATCTTAATGCAATTTTGTTAAGTGAATTATTTATTAACTCGATACTCGATATTCTCATTGATCACCAAAGCAGTCATTTGGACTTCTGAGAGCAAATCAATAAAAAAACATTTAAAGGGATATTCTTCCTTTGATGCACATAGGGAACTTCCATTAAACAATAATGGAAAGTATACAAGGAATTATCTTACTAAAAATAATGCAAAATAAAGACAGTTTTTTACTACACCTGTTTTGGTGCTGGTTTTCAGTTTTGTTTTTAGCCTGATTTCCATTAAGCATTACTGAAAGCTAGCCTGAACTCTGCTTAAGCTTTCTCACGGGATATGATCTGTTCTCTGACTGGCATTACCAAGTTCTCCACCATACAAGCTTCTACAGTTTCTTTGAAAATGCATTTATTCTGGAATCACTACTCACTTCACAAAACAGAGTAACTGTTGTAGGACTTAAACCCAATCTTTATTCTCAAATAAAGCATATGAACAGGAGACTGTTTTCATAGAATCACAGAATAGTTGGGTTAGAAAAGACCTTGTAAAGTAGTTTGTCCCATAACAGCCGTGGCAGTCAGTTTCCCCATTTAGGTGTGTCCTAAGCTTAGCTGGGCAGAATTTTAAACTCTCATTAGCAGAAAGCCAGGCTTTATTGTTTTATCAAGGTTTACAAGCCAATCACTTCCTGGTTCTTAGTAAATTTACAGCCTATCATTCAATGGACTGTAAATTGTTATATAGAATTATGTTAGCCAGGCCCTGGATTGAGCTATTTTATTGTTTGAGATGCAAATTAATTTCATCCTGGAGCTGATTTTTTCCCAAGGAAAATGCATTGAAGCCACTGGCACTGAGAATTAACAGAATCCCTGTATCTGTCAATAAGGTCGTGCAAGTGTTGATGCCTTCTGGAAGTAAGCTTCTGTTAGAAATGCTGTTGTCATTCATTAAAAAGAAATAGTATCTTAGAAACTTAAAAAGCATCCCCAATTTTTCAGAGTGCTTTCATTCAAAAGTAGCCAAATCAGCTTGCACTTCTTCTTGATATCAACACAATGCTGGTAAATCATGACTATAATTGTGTGACCACAAAAAATTATCTACCATTAATTTGGATGGAAACATTTCAAATAGCAAAGAACAGACAGCAGCTAATCACCATGGCAGAAGGTCTTAGAGACAGAGCATTTCCTTGACAATTATGATAAACTATGGCATTTAAACTCGTTGCCATTTTCTTTGTCGCTTCATCCTCTGACTTGATCAACATTCCAGATCCTGCCTGCATTCTGTATGGAGCCCAGCAATAGCTAGATTGAAGACATTAAATGAAAATCAACTTAATTTAATGGGACAAGAGTGGCTTTGTGCTTAGGTTTTGCATTCAATCATTATTTATTCCCTGTGTATAAAACTTTGTCTTTTAGAACAAGAATCTCTTCTTGTCTGCATATCTCTCTGGTATCTCCTCTGCATTTTCCAAAATGGTTGTTACTCCATGTACTGCCATCCTCACATAGGCATCAGCATCAGCAAATCTGATCATGGAGGAACTTTTTCTCACGTAGGCATCAGCAAATCTGATCATGGAGGAACTTTTCCCAGAAATATATCTGTTCCACTACCTTCATCAAAAAAGGGGTGCAATGTTGCCCAGGACAGTGAAGATGCAGGCAGAAAAAAACAAAACAAAACAAAACAAAACAAAACACAAAAACCCCCCCCAAAAACAACCTGGCTTAAGAGAGCATTCGCATACTCTTAGGATCACCAATAAACTATCCCTCACTTTTGACTGCCACAACCCACAAGCCCATTTTTCCTTCCTTTGTGGCACAGAACAGCCTGCTGTCTATGACCACTCAGAAAATTTTATTGAACTTTGGCTACTGAAGATACTTAGTTGTGCCCTGACCTTCCTTGTTGCCTTCCTGTAGCACATTATGCTCATGCTATGTACTATTGATCCTAAGCTTTCTAAAGGCTTCTCAAAAATGTCTTTTGCCCACTATTGAGGAAGTCTCACAGGGCAGATTTTTTCTGCACCCTTCTGGAATAAACAGTATATTTATGGCCAATAATGGGTTGCAGAACCTAAACTGAAAGACTTTGATGCTCTTCATTCTCACCTGTCTCAATCAGTATAAATATACGCTGGGTATATCAACCACGTCTCTTTGTTTTAATGGCATGTTTCAACATAGTGGTGGAGATGGAAGAACTTCTCTTTGGCTACTGGAAGTTACTTTGTTTAGAAAGAATCACATTTGCTTTTGTATTACAAAGAAAAGACAGTGTTTCATTGTCAGTGAGTCCTCATTTTAACCTAATGGATGTTCTCTTTTAGAGATTATTGACTTGTTAGAAATTTCTAGGTGCATCAACAGTAGAGAAGGCAGAGACCATAATGTGGGGAGATGGGAACACACTGGAGAATTCCTGTAGTCAGTTGGCACTGGGTAGCAAAAAGGTCTGCTAACACTGCTCAGCAAAAAGGAGACGCTTTGTAACATGAGCCTGTGCACCTTTCCCTGAACCACGACTTTCAGATTGCAAACATAAGAAGATACTAAGGAAAAAAAGAAAAAAAAAAAAAAAAGCTTCTGTGTAAGTCTGATCAAAAGTGATGGGAATTTCTCTTCCTAATTTCTAACATTCTCTATATGCTCATATTCTACATGGAATTACAGTCCAGATATAAATTAGAAGCAGAGAAAAAGGTATTAATCTTTTCAGAAGCAGGTATCCATGAAAAGAAGAAGGAAAGTCTTCTAGAATACATTTAGATGTTATTTTATTTATTAAAAAAAAAAAAAAAACAACCTTTGGTTAGAATTGCTGGATGACACACCTGCTTTCCGTTCCATTCAATTCAGAACTTTTTACTTATCAAAAAGTAACATACAGAGAGGCCTGATACATTAACCATTATTGTCCTGCAAAGCAAACTTGACTGGTCAGCCTACAGTCCTGTTTCTGGATTCTGTCACCAAAAGTATTGATAGAATTTTTCTCACAGAATTATTTCCTGTCAAAACATTCTAGAGCCAGAGACTAAGGATGCCAGACTTCCTGGTTCTTCTGGCTCCACATCATCTTGCCAGGTGGCAAACTGGTGGCTATATTTCATTTATTAAAACCATGAGGCATGCCAGGTGTGGAAATGGTTCTGTCTTTCACAGGTGTGAAGGTACAGAATACACAATAGACAAAGATATTCCAGAGTGTGTTTTTCCTCAACTCAACATCCCCTTCCCAAAGTCGAGCTTCTCCTTTTTCTTACTCAGTTACAGTACACACTGATGCACGGTCTTCTTAAAAGAAAAGCTTCATTGACCGCAACAATTGGAACTTACACAAATAACATT
This sequence comes from Antrostomus carolinensis, assembly GCF_000700745.2. Lineage (NCBI taxonomy): Eukaryota > Metazoa > Chordata > Aves > Caprimulgiformes > Caprimulgidae > Antrostomus > Antrostomus carolinensis. The sequence goes on from NW_010315771.1 coordinate 80,656, forward strand.
TTAAATTGCAGCCTACATAAAATCTTCTCTCTATAAAATCATTTGATGGCTAACTGGTATTGCTGAGGCTAACTAGTATTGCTGAACTTCCTCATATACCCAGAGCATACTCCTGAACCTTGTTCCTCCATCTTGTGAAATGGAACATTTCCAATCCTGCCAAATTCAATTGTTTTTGTGAGTTCCTGGGCTTTTATCCCTCTGGCTAAAGGGAGTCCCAAAGGCTCAGCAGGAGACAGAGGTAAGGTGCTCATGGCCAAGACTGCTGCCATTGTGTTAACAACTCTCAGGTGACAAATGAATGCCTTATCTTAAGTCATCCTTTCCTATGTCTTTTCTGGGAGGCTTGGCTGTATGGATGGCTCCTCTTCCAGGAGGCCTCAATCAAGTTAAATCAACATATTCCTAGAATTAACATACAAAATCTAGGGCAAGGTAAAGTGTTCCTACATTATTCCCACGCTTTGGTAGAGGATTCTGCTTTCTGCAGTCAAAAACCAGACTCCTACAGTATAAATGATGGAGGTGGTGGACTCATGATCTAAGCACACCCATGTGCCAGGGAACTACCAGTGAAATAACAAAGAAAGAAAACCAGGTAAGACTGCAGAGGTAAACAAACTGTGATTTACAGTTTACTGCATGCTTTGGCTATGATTTTAATAATTTTGATTTCATCTGCCCCTTTGATTCTTTGATTTCTAAGATGTGATTTTCATAGCTCTGTATACAAATGTGTGTGTGCAAATCGGTATTACAAACACACAGAAGTTGTGTTGAAACCTGTTACAGTGTTTTTGTAAGAGTATATTATGAAAGTCATTGCTTTCTTCTTCACATCCTTGGGAAAAAAAATATATACATACATATATGAGCAAGCACTGTGGAAACTTAGGACAATTTGCCTGCTCCCTATCATTCCTTCATTACTTGTTTCAATGAAAGATAAATTAAGAGATCCATGGATATATCTTGAAAAATTTTTTACTATAAATATTGAACATAAAAATGATACCTACAATGATACTGTGTGGTAACTCTGGATTTCGATTTTGATTCTGAAGTTCTTAGTCATTTCACGCTGCAGGATATTCCTGCCAAAGTGTGTATCCCAACTGTGGCAGTAATTCTGAATTTTTTAGTAATGTCCTAATGAAAAAGGGTCTATTTCTAGCCTAATTTTGTATCCCTACCGATTACAGTAGATATATTCTCCAAAATATACCAATAAAAATTACAACATCGCTTATTTTATTAGAACAGAGATACAAATCAAACCCGTGGATAGTTTAGACATAAATGTAGTTATCCCTGAATCAGGGTGATTTTTATTTTAGCGTTTTTCTATCTGAGATCCTGGGCTTTTTGTAGGACTCTGCAAGATCAGTGTCTTTGCCCTGCCTCTCCCTTCTCTTTTATTGTGTAACTGCCTTATCCAAAGTGATATTTGTATGCCAGCAGGTAAGATGTTTATGGAGTAGTCACCCCGGCCTGACAAGTACTGTAGTGTATTTCTTCTGAAAATTGCCCAAGGTGGGGTTATTTCGTCTGCTTTGACAAATTGTATATGCACTATCCACATTACGCTGTCACATCTACCTTAGGTTCATCAGTATCTTATTACTGATGCTGCTGTTTTCAAATCTAAATACAGTACCAGGGCAAACAAGCAAGCACACAAACCAACCTATCTTAGTGATAATTTTAAACACAAAGCCTGAAACAATGAGACTGTGCAATCGCCTTGAGTGTATTTTTGGGGTTTTTTTTTATAGCTGTGTTCTAATTCTTCAGAGAAGAGAGAGGGGAGCTTTGAAAAGGTGCTAATAGACCATGAATTTGCAGCAGTGGCGTTTACAGCTGAACATACTCCCACTTCAAGCTCGGGCAGGAAAAACAACAACAACAACAAAATAAAAATGAGGGCACCACAGAAGTGAATTAAAAATCGTGCAAACAGTTCCAGCAACAACGAGGGCAGTAGCAGCTTATAGGATCAGCTTCATTTGGCAGGGTGCCCATCATACCATGACCTAAGAGGGCTAGGGCAGGAGGATATCTTATGGCTTGCAAAAAAAAAAGGATGGAATGGGCTACCAGGGGGAGGGATGGAAGCAAAAGAAATATTTTTCAAGCATATGTTGAATTAAATTGTTTTACAGAACACTGACAACAGATTTTTAGGTCTTTTAAATGTGTTCAGAGAGTTCTTCTATCATTTATTTTAAACTGTAGACAAAAATTCTCCCTGGATCAGCTGCACTACTGGGAGAGATTACTCTTGCAATGCCCCTCCTCCTGCCTGGGGGTATTGTCCCCTCAAATCTCCCAGAGATGCTCATCTACATTCTCCAAATGAGACCGTGGTTCCATGACAGTCTAATCCGATCTAAACTAGGGCTGCTGCACTCCCTCCATCCCCAGCTGCTGCCCTTTCCTGTGCCAGCAAGGATGCTTGTCCGGTCCCACACTGAATTGGTTAAGAAAAAGCAAAACTAACTTGAAAAATCATAACATTTCCTTGCCAGTTCAGATCCCTGTGGAGTCATCTAAGCACCAGCACTGGTGCAAGGGATGGGGTGGGGATATACATGATGCAAAGCCAGGCTGCAACAGCTCTGGTTTGGACCAGTTTAAACCATCTCTTGGAACCGCACTTCAGGCTGGGCTAGCCAACGCCTGCTATTTAAACCGCTTCTGCTGATCTAAGTGTTTCTGACTGGCTCAAGTTTGGGAGTGGTCCTAAAAGACCTTCCTCACCAGATCAGAAGAGGTGGACAGCCTCCCCTCACTATCTGTAGCCCTTTTCTCAAACTTACCTGCACACAGGGTTTTGTGGAAATGGCCATATGAGATCCACGAAGCCTACAGGCAGTTTCTGTGTTCTCGTGGCAGGACAGGCATTAATGAGAGGTCCTTGGTGTTGAGCTTGGGGAAGCTCCCTCTCAGGGGCAAAGCCAAACTCCCAAGCATCCCACAACAGCAAGGGCACTCTGGGAAGCTGTGATGAACTACCAGGATCCAAGACTAATGTGACCAGTGATTTGAATGTAAAGAGATGCCAAAGAATGATGGTAAAGGAAGAGACACACCAAAGTCCATCAAGGCTGGAAATTGAAATAGTTTCTCCCCTTTTCTGAAGTTTACCAGGTTTTTCATCAGATCTTCAGTAGTAAGGCAGTAAGCAAAGTGATTTGGTACTTGCTGACTTGTTTGCACACATCATCACATCTGATGCATGCATGCTGGCACAGAGAGGGGGAGGAACAGACAATATCAAACAGCAGACGTAATTAAGACCATTTTACTACCTCCAAAGGTCACCTTTCCAGTAGTAGCTGTGGAATCGTTTAGAACCAAAACTCTGGAGGGCAAAATCAAGGATACCCAGATTAGCCACTAGAGATGAATACCACAATATACCACAAGATACACCTTGTGTCTTTACTTGAAAGGTGGGTTTAATTGCCCGCTCTTATTATCACCTTAGTTGCAGGAGTATTTAGTTCTGCTGGACCAACATACATTTGTGAAGAGTACATTCTGCAAAGTATTGTGATGAGAGACACATTAGGAAAAGGCAGCAGAGTGATGAGGACTATAAAGCAATCAAGAGAGAAAAAAATCATAAGTTCAAGGAACGAGAGAGGAAAGACTGGATTCACTGGGAAAAGCACTTGAGCTTCTGAGGAGACAAAGAGAGAAACCAGTTGAGTTAGAAGAAAACCCTGAAGCCACCTTTTAGATGCCAGACTTGGTACTGGGAGGCAAGTCTGTACCTAGAGTTCCCAGCCTGTGACATTTCACTTACAGCAGCACATCTGAAGGGCTGAGTGATGTGGCTTGGGAAAAGAGAGGGAGTAACATTGCTCATATTTCAAATTGTGTGAGGTAGGAAAATATCTTAATAGCCTGAAACTACTGCAGTGTTTGCTGTGGGGAGGGGGAAAGCAAATCAAAAACATTTATACTGGGAAGGGAAGGAGGAGGAAGAGAGAAAGATGTAGTCAGGGGTAAGTAAGTTCAGTAAAGCAAAAAGTCTAACCTACATGCTTCCAGAACTGCTTCTTTTAAATAAGTAAAACTCAGCTTAGAATCAGACAGTTGCTTATTGCCACTTGCTTTATTGTCAGATGCCAATTTATAGCCTAAATGTCTGGGTTAAGACCACTGCCCTGTTTGGGGGTAATCCAGTGGCCAGCACAGAACTGCCCCTTAGGTGCACTTCATTTGTAACATGATGGAGATTTGCATGCTCTGTCATAAGGGGAATGCTCCAAATTGTATTAACATTCAAGCCAGGAATGTTATCTGTTTTCTCCCCACAAAAAAAAAAAAAAAAAAAAAAAAGATTGAGTTCTGCTTTTTTTGCTGATTCTCAGGAGAAATATAAAGATCATCTCTGCCAGTTGCAGATGTGTTCTATTTTTCCTACATCAGAGCTTCTGAATCACTCTTAAAAATACGCAAAGGCTAGTCATACCAAATGGGGAAGTTCTCACACACTATGATGATAAAGCATTTCATCCACTTGAAAAAAAAGAAAAAAAAGAAGAAAACACTACCCACAGAACTGCAACATCACATCATCTGCGCTTTGCTGAATGTTCACAGAACAACACTGGAAGTCACTGAAGTGTCAGATGGTGATTTCATCATGTGTCAGGCCTCCCACTAATAAATGATTCATCTTTCTCAATACTGACACCTCAAAGAATTAAGGAGGAGAAGAAAGAAATTCATAAACTTTAAAGTGATAAGTACTCTACAGATATTACACTTCCCAAGTAAACAGAAGCTTATGCACACACTAAGAACGTGTTTAGAATTTAACCTTCCATTTATCTGAAGTGTATTTTAAGTTTTAAAAGTGAATCTATTACAGCAAAAAAGGCATCATGGAAGTCCATATGTATTATATCACCATAATACACAGAGATAAATTGCTCAATTTACAAATATGAGATTTCACACACCCTACCCCCCCACCCCCCAGCTTCCTGAACTGAAACTGGAATTAGAAAGAGATCTTTTCTGGTTTGCATGGCAGTGATTAACACTATGTTGGTGACAATAAGCCTGCCCCAATCTCTGAGTGCTGATTACAGTTGTAAAAGCAAATCTAGCTCCTCTTGAAGGCAATGAGCAGTTACAATTGACTTTAATGGAAATGGGACTGGAAGGAAATTTGTCATTTTAACAGGAATTTACATAATCGTTCTTTGACGCTTCACAAAGCCAGAACATCTTCCACTGATGACAGTGGCTCTACTGGATTAACAGGACTAACTAGTAATCCAAACTTACTTCTCTGAGACAAATTTAAATACAGACCCAAACCAGGCGATGTACTTAGCAAGATACTGCCATTTTTCCTTGGTTTGCTAGGACGCTGAAGTTTGTGTAGTCACACACTGAGTTCCCAGTTAATTTTATTTTTCTATTTCAACAAAATGCAGTAGAGATACTGAGGTCTCAAATTCCTGCATTCTTTGTAAAAAAATAAATAGCTAGGAGAAGAAAGAGATTCTAAAAGTGTCCTAAGTGAAAAAAAAAAAAAAAAAAAAAAGCAAAAAAGCTGTAACATGAATTTAAACATTATGAAACATTAAAGAATCCACATGGGAGAGAGACCTAACAAATGACCCCACTGTAGGAAAAAAGAGACAATTGTAATTCTCTATGAAACCACGAGACACTGACCTATGGAAAACCAGGCTTTGCTGGTTCTGCTGCTAATGGAGCTCCTTTGGCTGTAGGAGGGCTTTTTTTTCCTCATCAAACCCGCATCTATTATAAACAAAACACTTCAATCAGTAGACTCAAAGCTGGAGGAGCATATGGACACAGAATTTATCCCACTTGATTTCTCTCCTGGAGCGGGGAAAAGAATTACATGAAGATAATAAAGTTTGGACTTGGAGACCCATTCTCAGCAGAAATAATTAGGCTGGTAGGAAAACTGCTGGGGACAAAAAAAAGCCACAAGCCTCTGAGGTCTCATGTCCTAAGCAGGTTTCTTTGGCTCACTCTGAATATGTACACCAGAGATACCAATATGATGAATGGGGTACTTAAAAGCAGTAATATACAAAAGCATATTATTCTTTGCTTTTCCCTCACCTTTTGTTTTGGTAGAATTAATTTGGTCATCCTCGGTAAAGATGATGTCCAGTTTCTCCATCAGTCTGATTTTCCTCCTGTCAGCAGAGGAATGTAAAAGACAGACGGCAATGAACATTTGTATGCAGGAAAATTTACATGGCTGTGGGGCAGGATGCCTGGATGATCAAAAAGAAAAGAAAATATTAAATACTTAAAACACTTTACCATGAAATCGCCTTCTCCCCCTTGGCCCATCCCCCCCCCCCATGTTAAATCAGGTAGAAAAGTGTGATAATATTAAGGCTTAATCCAATTTAAATAAATTATTTTCTTGTAAATGTTAAAACAATCATTACATGCATCATTTACCCCCCTCCTCTGCCCATAGTCTTAAATTATGCTCCATTATATCCAGATGGAAAAAATATGCAGAAATGTTTCTTAAACATCAGAAATTTTAGTTTTTATTATATTCAGAGGTAGAAATCATTAAGGAGTCCTAGCAAAAAAAAAACCAAACAAACCAAAACAAAACAAAAAACAAAACCTTAGAAAGCATTATGGGATTTTGTGTAGCAAACTTAATTAAGAAATTTCTTTGCTAGGTTACCAACAATATTTTATTACGAGCTTAAGGTATAAGATTGTTATAGCTCTCTGTCGTGCTTGGCAGCAAAGAAAGAACTCATGCAAAGAACAATCTTGTTCTTACAATTAATTACAAATGTACAAATGAGTGATATATCAGACCCTGTCTACACCTCATAGTCATGCATTCATAACCATTTCACCATGCACAGTTATTAAAAAGCATGCTTTGCATCTACAGTAGCTTGATACCACATCACAGCCATGGGTAGTTATGTTTATTCATGCACACAGCTACCACCAGCCAGAACTCTATGTATGTGTCAGTGCATTTTAGCAAAATCTGCATCAAATAACCAGTAGTGCAGGTCTCTTCAGCTAGCTTTGGCTTTTTTTTTTGCCCCCCCCCCCTTTTTTTTTTTAAGTGGGCAGACTGCAAGCAAGATAGGAGAAGGCAAGCCAGAAAGACACGGGTGGCAAGAGGCAGATAGTGACAGACAACAGTGTTCAGCCACTGGCCATTCTGGGGCAGTTGATGTGATGACAATCACCCAATATGGAATTGACTAGCAACCCATCCTGTTCATCTCACACATCGTTACTGTCCCAAAATCCATCTGCCACAGAAGAGGTGAGGAATTCTCTCCCCACTGGCTGAGGGAGAAACACCTGAGCCCTGGGCACTGCAAAGTCCCTGGCTGCTGATGGGCCCCACAGCTGACAGGGACCCCCACTTGCAGTCTGAGGATTGTCAGTGGAAGAGCCCTGCAGGAAGGTTTCTGCAGCATGAGAGCAATCTGCAGTACACTGGACAATGAGCAACAGGACATGGACAAATTCTACTAAGCAGAGAAGTCCATCCTAAATCTTCCCCTTAGAAATCTCAGTTCATTCAGCTGGGTTGTTGGATCACAGCAAGGTGCCACGTCTGGGTCTCCAGCAAGGGTAGCATACAGACAGCTACAGAAGAAAGAGCAGTTCAAAGGGTGTCCACTTCAAGACTGAGCCAAGTCACAAAGCAACCAGAAATCCCTGCTATGGCTACAAGGACACTGGCACCTAGACACACTCACTCTTGTAGACACAGATCTAACTACACATTGCTCAAGGCTTAAAACACTGATCTCACAGGCGGGATTTAAAAGTCACCACTCTTGCTACTCTCTCCCCAGGCCAGGAAAGGATATTTTGTTTTGACCTCACGCCTTCAGTTCATGCTTCTCCCTAGGAACATTTGTTTCACTCAGCTGCCCAAAGCCAGTCCTATTCAGCCATGAGACTGAATAACACCAGTCTCACTGAGAAGTGTTTCAACAAACCCAAACCACTGCAGCTCTAAACATGTATCTTGCCAGTTTTACTGGTTACAGAGGGAATTCCAGTCTTTGACTCACTGGTAAGTAAGCGTGTTCCCACGCCGTTTCCTCATCCACACAATTCCCTCGTCCTGAACTGTTTGCTAGGAAAGCCGGAGATTATTTGTGTTACGCTTCATGCAGAGAAACTACAACATACAAACATATAATTATATAGTGATGAGATGCATGCTCCAGTTCCAAAAGCCATAAATTCTAAACAAGATTATCTTGGTTTTAACATTCATGTTCCCTGGTTCACAAGAGGAGCCATCTCATGGCCCAGATAGGCAAGATGACATATTATGCTTTATGCTATGATTACATAAATTACCAGGCACGCACTTACTAGAAATGGCTACTAGGGCTGTTGCCCACACTTTTTGTGACTGTTGCAGGCGTCATGTTCTCCTGTCAACTGAGAGGAGAATGGTGTAGGAACTCAATACAAGAAGCATATTTTTAATTTACAGGCAATGCTGGCAGTTTGAAAACTTTTTAATTAACGAACACAACTGATGGGGTAAATGTATGCTGTAAAGCTGGCTAAACCACCTTGGGTACTAGAGGCAGACTTGGCTTTCTGCACTAATTTACCATTGCAGAGAAGTAATCTAAGGGCAAACAATCACACTTTTCAGTGGGGTAAATGAGCACAACTCAGACCTCTCTACTTCATCAGCTAGACTGCCAGAGGAACTCAAATTGGCTTGTTCAAAACTTACTTTGGTGCCCCTGCAATCCACAATATAGACCTTACCTTATTTTTTTTTTTGTTTTGCAAAGGCCACAGGTAGAGTGACTCCCACCTCACTGTCCCGTCTGTAGAGACATGGGGAGCCATCCCTACAGCAGATCCATCAGAGCTCAACTGGGAGAGGGAAGAGAGGAGATGCCAGGACACTGCCCACGGGGCTGTGTGTGTACTTCTGATCCTGGGGAAGAAACAACCTGATCAGTGCTCTACCCTGTTCTCTTGGCAATACACAGGCTTCAAAAAACATGTTTCCATTGTGACCAGATACTCGCTTTAATAAACAAACTTTAATAATTAAAACAAAAAGTGCTAGACCCTCTTGCACAGCATTCCCTGCAAGCCAATTACAGAGAACCACCCTCGTGGGCCAGCGAGCAATCTCTTCCCAGGCCAGGCACCGAGCAGGAACGAAGCCTGCTGCAGCTGCTGGGCAGGAAAGGCTGGGCCCACTGGGGCTCTGAAATAAAACAAACAGCTTGTTTGGCAGACAGCTATTTCTTCATGGACTGATCACCAGGAAGTATCATGGAAGCTGTCTGGCTGGTGACTTGAGCAAGCCCACTGCCTTCCTGATGTGTTGTGTCCCTGTCAGTGAAGAAGGCAAATTAAGCTACACCCAAATCCTTTAAGAATTATAATGACATGACTGACACTTGGTTGGGCCATCCCTTCTCTGTCATTGTTGTTGTTGCTGCTGATATTTTAAACCTAATTCAGCTTTTGCCACGACTCACTCATGCCCAATATCCTTAATCTACAAACACTCAAGGACGATAATTCAGCTTTATTATCCATATTCCCTGAGCTCGCATTTCACAAAGCACACTCAAGAAAAAATTATTCCAAAAATAGCCAGGCATGTCCATTTCCACCCTCTCTTCAGAAAAACAGTTCAAAAACATAAGTCCTACAGGTCCTTGTAATGCTTAGAATTGCTAACCTGAACCTCTTGATAGCAGCAGGCGATATCTTCAGAAACAGCTGGGGTTTTACCTCAGCCTCTCACACCAAGCTACTATGTACCATCAACTGTGTTTATACAGGCACTGCAGTGACAGAGGACAGTGTGAACCAAACACCGCACAAATTCCGGCTCACATCAGCAGAAGACTTGGAAACTGTGCATCCAAAGCCAGCACATATTATGAATTCGATAAAAACAACAGAGACCACCACTGGAGTTATTATAACTGACTATCGCAAACAAGAAATAAACATATTCAAGGTTTTTTTTTGGCAACAAAAGCTATTGCTAAGAATAAGCCAGTTGTACTTTATTTCTGACACTCTGCTCTTTGCTTAATGATTTCAGGCTCTCGACTCTGTGCGGTGCAGGGATACCTCAAAAACTCGTCAAAAACCAAAAGGAACTGAGAGCATCCAGCACCCTACAGGATCAGGCCTTTTCTACACTGTTATTAAACACTGAATTGTCTTATGACTACAACAATATTTGCTATTTCTGCCCTTTCAGTAGAAGCCTCCACTATGTGTGTGTTACTTGATTATTTATAAACATGGCCTTTTAGTAAAAACACAGCCTCCACTGTGCTCAAAATTAATTCTGCTTGGCTGTAATACAAATGATGTTTCAAATGTGTGAAATTTATGGTCAGTTACAAAGCAAAATGATGGCTAAACTTGGGCTAGGAAATTGGATGCCAACAGCACTGACCCTGCCAGCGCTGGAGCCAAGCTCAAGGCCTGATTCACCATTTTTCCACACCACTCATCAGCTGAAACCAGCTCTGGGCAACTGAGCTGGGGTTTTTTTTTTCCCCCAACAGGAAAACTGAGTGTGTCCTGTGCTTGAGAGGAGCATCATTATGGCCTACAAAGATGGGCTCCAGCATGCTACATCTCCTCTCAGAGCCATAAGCACTCTTTCTCTTTGCAAATTAAGCCACCTCAAATAAGACAACCTTATTTCTTTCCTAGAAAGGCCTCAATTTTGCCTGCTGCTAAGGCAAATGGCCCTGGGAGAAAGGCTCTGCCCAGATAGCTGATGTGCAGACAGGAAAGGTAGACTTGCAAATGACAGGTTTGTGGGGTGGCACTGGCTGAACTGGGAGTCTCTAGAGCCTCCGGTTCACCCTGGAGCACAAAAACCTGTGCTGCCTCTTCCCTTCCTCCCCCAAAATCACCAGACTCAAGGTTGACAGAGAAGCTAGCACTTGCCCCTTTCCAGTTACCTATTCCCTGCCCCTTTCCCCAGTTCTCCTCCCTTCTCACAACCTACCCGGCTCCCTGCACTCATTCCAGTCCCACCCTCTACCCTCCCCTCTCAATTCTCCTCCCATTTCCCATGCCACTTGCCAACAGTGAAATGCTGGCAAGGCAATCATCTCTTCCTCCCCTGCTCCAGCACTGCCTCGTGCCAATTCTGACCACGCTGGGCTCCCTTGGGTGCCACGTCCCGGCCACTTAGGCACACACTGTAGTGTATTGTGCCAGTTTGGACAGGTCTGCCATCGCATAAAGGGAAGGGCAGAGGTGGCCACCAAGAGATCCTCCCCTTCTCCTCTAGCCAACCTCGCCCTCTGATCACAACCTAGGCTGTGCTGGTCCCACAAGTCTGATCTTCCCCATGGCTCAAAGTAAGCATTAAATTCTTTATAAGGCTAGGAGGAGGGAAGGGAGAAAGAAACACAAACGGGCACAGAGAAGGAAGAAGGGAGGAAGAAAGGCAGGATGAAGTATTTGTCTCAACCCCCTCTTCCACCAAGATACTCCTGTTCCCCTTCTTCCACGTAGAGTTCTTATTTCAGTGTAAAAGCATCTCACTTCAATTTAACAAACTGGCTGAAATAACTAACTCAACTAAAATAGTTCACATTTACGCAAAACAACAGTTTGTGCAGCAACTTGCACTGAAACAAAAACCAGAAGTTCATACCAATTTGATCATTTTCATTCAAGTTTGTGTGCTTTTGAGGATTTCACTCAAGCTTGTGTGCCTCAAGGGTTACTGTCCCACAGTCCTATTTCTCAACATATGCAGGGCAACTAAGCAAACTGCAGTAAATGCTGAACAATGTGGCAAGGACAAGCACCCTTAACATTGCCAGCTGTAAAAAGCAGAGAAATAAAATGCAAAGAAAAGGAGAGCTGACATAGTACTAAATTCAGCAGAGAAAAGGCAGATAAAGAGCTAAATGAAGACATAGTGCTTTTCCTGCGGTGCTTGCACCAAGAACATCAAGACTGTCCACAGGCGCTATGTTTTCATCAGTTCTGTGAGCTGAGGGAATATCAGCCCCATTTCACAGATTGTAAACTGAGGCACTCAGAAATTAAGATCTGAAGAGTCTCAAAGTACCTAAAGCCCGATTCTTGCTAGTACTAAGCATTGCATATTCTTTGAGTGTTCAGAGGATACAGCTTCCAGCAGCCTTTGGTGTAGATGCACATGTGCAGTCCTAAGAGAACCCATAAAATGAGGAACACAATGCAAGAGCTACAACAGGAACACTTTAGCAATCACAGACATATTTATTTCCCCATCTCCTCTTCTACATTTTCAAGTGGGAGAACAAAGTATCCTGCACACTAGGAGATTTGGATCAAAGAGCTACGATGGTCACAAGTCACAACTCATCACCCACCTGACAACTGTGGCTATTTACGTACAACTGAGTAGTGCTGACCTGGCCGTTATTAAAAGATTGATGTAAATGGCTTATCCAGCATCACACTCCTTGGCAGAGAATCAACTTATCCAAAGCAACATTTAGCTGCCTTAACAATGAGATTATGTCTTCCCTTCTTGCATTCATAGGAACACGGGAGGGTAAGAGTTCAACAGACAACACTCTCCTTCAGCATGCACTCTAATTCATCCCCAGAGCAGTCTCTAACACACTGAATAAAACCCAATCATCCTATGGAGTGTGTGTGTGGAGGGGGAGGTATGCAATTTATTTTATTACAAAGCAATATACAGATGTATGGATGGAATTAAGATTGCATAAGCATTTCCTAATTCTGGCATTTTGTAACTTTTGAGTGCTTAACTTAGCCACTTTAATATCCTTTCCCTCTGACCATCTGTGTAGTGTCTGTCTGCACGTGTACGTAAAGCTGCCTCAAGGATCCTGGAGATGCTAGGCACCATCTCTCAGTTGCCAGAGGACTTTAAATCACATGTATAAATCTGCATTGCACGAATCCAACCTCTTTGTGCATGTGGTATAGAACCCAATACACATGTCAAGCTCAACTGCACGATGGAAGCTGCCTGTTGGGAAACCCTTAAGCCCAGATGCAGAGACACTACCCTGCACGTTCACCAGTTTAACTATGTTGCATGGTCATTATGTTTGCATTTTATATATATATATTTTTATATATATATATAT
>NW_010315772.1:0-10306 GCF_000700745.2 Antrostomus carolinensis
ATATATGATAGTTATTCTTTTCCTTTAAATTTTAAATGTATCTATGTGAAATATTTCTTTAATGAAAAACCCCTCCTTTTCCTAAGGGTGATAGATTCCTCCACAGTTTTATAATTTTACCTGCATTTTATTCCTGTTGTTTGTTCAATAATAAAAATTGCCAGGCCAGAAGGAAGAGTTTGGCCATCTAAGAATGGTTTCAGTATTGCTAAGAGAGCTACAGAGAAACAAAGAAGTTTATATTTGATATTATTCCATATTAACAGAGGTTGACCTTATCTGAGGGAAGCCTTAAAAGGAAAGTCTGTTCAGTCCCAGGCTTAAGAGTAAACAGACAAGTGGTCCTTATGCAAGTAGTAATAACTGTTTACAACATTGCTCAGATATCTTCATTGTTCTTAGCTGTACTTTTGCAATACTTTTGTTTCTTTAATTTCCTTTCTCTACTGTAATCTTAATGTAGTCATAATGGATTTGATTATAAGTTGTTGCTCTTTCTTGGCTTATTACAAACTGCTGGCAAACAATCCAGAGCTCAAATGTGTTCCTGCAAAATCAACTGTTTAATAATGCCAAATAACAAACACATCTTGGTGAAGAATTTGTAAACCAAACAAAGGGACACATCTCTGCAACATGCTGTTAGCAGCACAACTGAAAGATGAAGAAAAGGGGCAGTAGTAGACAAGACTGATTTCTGAAGCTTACACAAAATACCTTTTTCTACAAAGCATGCATCAGAAATGCTGTGCAGTCGTATATAGGATGTATGAAGGATGTCTGATTACAAAACCTTACGAATAACAACACCCTTGTTCCAAACTCACAACAGTACAAAATGTCACAGCCTGTCTCTGCTCTTCTGCTCCTGGGAGGTAACAGTTTCAACAGAGAAGACCTTCCCCAAAGAAGACCTTCAGTCAAGTCTTTGAGTCCTTCTATTGGTTCCTACTTCAGTAGACATCAAACAAGCTGCTTATTTTCAATACAAAGGCCCTGAGAACCTTGCCTAAGGATCTGTGTGAGTGTGTGTATATATATATTATTTTTGTCGCCATCTCAGGTTCAGCCTACTTCAGGAAGCTCCACCATTCAGTTGTTAAGCAAGAGTATTCACATTTTTTCTGCCATCAGAAACATAAAATACTGATGCTCTGCAATGCCAAAAGTGGACACGCTGCCCAGGTGTTGAGCATGGTGAAACCTCTCCCCACCTCCCTGACGAGTGGTTTCATCATGGGATGAGAGTCCATCCTGGAACTGGGCTTACAAAATCCCTCTGTTTAAATAGCTTAGTTTTATATAAAATACTTAAAAGAAAAGAGCAAGCCACAGAACACCACTGTAGTCTTCTCATAGGACCAAGGTCCTAGGGCCTGCTTAACTGTCAATACCAAGTACAGCAGAGTGAAAGGGGAAGCTGAGAGCCCCCAACTCTTACCAGCGACAAGCCCAGGAGACAGATACCTATTTGTGAGCCAGTGGGCAAGAGTTATGCCAGCACTGGGATCTGTAGTAGCTTTGTGAAAAATCCAGCTCTTCTTTTCCTTTGTATGTTTTCCAGGCACCCATAACAAGTTCTCATTTGGGGCCAGATGTAATGCTGTGGTCAATCCTGAGATTTTATTTTGTTTATTTTTTTTGTTGGTTTTTTTTTTTTTTTTAAAAAAAAACCCAAAACCAAACCAAAACAAAATAAAAATAAAAATAAGGCATTTTTCTATTAACCTCACTGCTGAAACAACTTTGACACCTCCATCACGTTCATTGGCTGTCCCTTTTCTTATGTGTGGCTTGTAAGCTCTTTGGGTTACAGACAGTTTTTCTCTGCAGTGTTCCTGATTGCCACAGTAATAAGAAAAGAAAATAGGAATTATAATCTGCTTGAGTTTGTTCATAACAATAAATAGACATGGAATGTTTCC
This sequence comes from Antrostomus carolinensis, assembly GCF_000700745.2. Taxonomy (NCBI): domain Eukaryota; kingdom Metazoa; phylum Chordata; class Aves; order Caprimulgiformes; family Caprimulgidae; genus Antrostomus; species Antrostomus carolinensis. Next base: position 1,926 of record NW_010315772.1, read on the forward strand.
TCAAGTTTAGATTTGAACTAGTCACTCATGGAGTCATTTTGTGTGTATATACAGGATTTAAACTTACATCCCTGTGGAGGACATCTTGCAAGCACAGACTGAAGTTTATTTGGTAAAACATAAGTGCATGTACTCCTAGTGCTGAACTGAGCCTTCAGGGAGAAAGTGATGGCTGCCCAGTCACAGCTGAGTGACTCTGTACTGATTAAATTGAGGGGTATTAATCTGCTCTCACTCTTACTGAGTCTGAGCAATGGTCTGAACTACATGAATGCACTCCCTGGAGCAGAGATCCCCCTGCTAAAGCGACTGGGATTATAGGTCTGAAGAAAGATTTCTTCAGCCCTACTGTCACCAAAATCAGGAATGAACTTAACACCAACTTAGCCTTAAGAAGCAGGCATTCTTTGTTGCGGCACCAGGTGCACGGGGGATCATTCCACTCATCGTACGTACTGACTTGTCCCTCTACAAAAGCTTTATACTATCAAACCATGTATATTCTTTTCTTTTCCAATAAATTATTAACGTATCCATCACATTTCCAAGAACTTATTAATACATTTAAACATTCTTTTCCCATGCATCCTGGTCATCTTGTTGGTCTTCTGGAGTCTTCTGGTGGTCATTGCAACTTTTGTCACTGTGCCCTTTAGTTGAACTTTTCTTCTGCGCATGCTTAGTTCATCTCTTGGCCTGTTCACAACACTTCTGTCTCCACAAAACTAGTTTATTCTAGTATCACCACTTTATCTACCCTATTGCTAGAACTCAGTGCTGCAAATATATTACAAACTTGACTAGGCCTAGCAGATATGTAACTATCTTTCGATGTCACGTTGTTTAAGCAGAAGGGTATTTTCTCTCGGAATGGTATCACTACCTGTCTGACCCAGCCAACGTAAAATCATGCATGAGAAAACCTCAGCACATTGACTTTACAGACATTAACATGTTTTCCAAACAAATCCATGCAACAATTTCCATTTTCCCCAACACAAGTCTTGACCTGAGTTGCTCTGTGATGCGTGTAAGTAGAACAATGTGTAAATATTAAGAAGTCACCTCACAGCAGGCAGAACTGTGTAAGACACAAGTAGCCATCAGTAAGACAAATATGTAGAGGGGCAAAATATCTAGAAGGTTTCTTACCATTTAAACTACTTTTGGAATAGAGGTCAGGCATATAGTCATTCCGAAAATAAAATAATCCAGACCCCAGGGTCTGAGCACACCAGTCACTTGTGTACCATGCTGGCACAAATGCCCACATGTCTCTATAAACCCTAGAAAATCTTTAACACCTGGAAACAGCAAATGTATCGTATTCTGCAGCATTTGCAATACCTTACACCTTTGTCAACACCACCTGGTATTTTCTTATCAAGGCTGTCTCTGACATCTGCAGAAGCTGTGTTTACCTGTTCACTCAGGAAATCTGGCTGCATAGTATGAGGTAGCACCTGCTCTGCAACATGCTGCATTAGGTTCCAGTTTTCTCCCAGGTGAAGTTCAGACTTGCTTTTGACCTGCTATGCTTGTTGGGACATCAACTCTTGTTCATGGTGAAAGGAGCTGAAAATAGTAGAGAACCTTAATTAGGCTCTTGCAAGAAAGAGCATTGGAAAGGCAACAAGAAAACCTTTTCTTCTTTCAGAGATGTTGGAGGCCCACTTGCAATAGAGGGCTTACCTTTGGAGGTGTGACTATCTGGACAGTGTGCTCTGTCCTCTCTATGCGTGCATGGTCTTGTTCTTCACATGATCAAGGGTAGATAAAGACCAGCTGGCGCATTTGTCTGATCTATTTGTCTGATCTTTGCCTAGATGAGGCCAGACCAGCTTATGGTCCTTCAAAATACATAGGGTAAAATTGTACTCTTTGACACTCAGTGGACAAACTGAAGCTTGTTTCAATGAGATTGGTTCTCCTTAGCTGTGTTTTCCTAGAATCACAGCCAATAAACTGGACATGGAGCTCTATGAATATACAGCAATACCTACAAAAATGCAGTACTGCAAAACTGGAGAGCTTCTGTCACAGAAAATTTTGTGCAAATCTTGACTATTCTATTACTTTCAGTAACTGTTGTCTGATCAAAAGTACAGCTTTACAGACTAAAAAGTATCGAACTGAAGGATGCCAGCATATGCTATTTTAGTGAGTGTATTATCTAAAGTAGGCCTTCCATCTGTTTCAGACCTAATTATTACATCATCTTTGTGTAGTTTGATTTACAATGACTGAATTAAATACTTATGTGAATACTTCATACAATGTGAAACACAGCTGTGACATTTTTAGAGACAGAACAGGGCAAAATGTTCTAGACACACTGAATTTCATCTTTCTACTGTGTTTACAAAAATATTCCTTTGTAGCAAATATTTTTCTCATTCTCTTAGTAATACACAATTGTATTTTGAAGAACCATACAGCATCCACTCAGATTACAATAAAATACTGAATATTTTTATCTGTAAAAGAAAAGACTGAGTTTAGTGATCAAAACACCAGCCTGCATTAAAAGCATTCAGCTGGTTCTTCCTAACCTAGCTGTTGCCAAACAAAGACAGATGATTAATTGCAGTAATTAAGCAAAGGGACAGGCTACAGCAATAGTAGCAGCAATGTATCACATTCATTGTTCCCAGATACTTTATTCAATAGGAAAACAGAAAATCACGAGCTCTAGTCTACATTATGCACATTTTCTATGAGGATTAATTCTTTAGCTGATACTTAGCTACAAGGTATGCGCATGTATAGTTTGCCATAGCATATCTTTCTTTAAAAATTCCCTTAGCTGGTAAAAGCAAGATGGATTTAGAATATATTTCTTAATTAAATTATAACATTCTAAAATAGTTTAATGGGGGCAGTTTTTTAAATTACCAATTTTTGCCTTGGGTTTCAAAATTTGTCTGACAAGTTTTAGTGCAAGAAGAGATAGACTATAGATTAGGGTCTAGCAAAAGCTCCTGTTTCAAACAGAATAAGGAATAATCACTATTTTCTTCTCACTTTTCCCCTGTGCAATTTTTTTGCTTGCTTTTGGGTTGGGTTTTGGGTTTGTTTCAGTTTGGGGTGGGTTTTTTTGCTTTTTGTTTGTGTGTTTGTTTTAAAAGACTGGCTGAAGCCAGTTTGGGTGCCATTATGCATTCAGGTTACAATGTCACTAGGCTCACAGCAGGACACTGCAAATGAACTGTATTGCATTTAAAAGACTTGACTGTATACACATTCTGACAGCCAAGATATTTGCTGTTATTTCCTCAGAATGGAAAATAAAAGACTCCTGCATTTCCCAAAAAAACACAGCCTGAAAGGGTAGAAAGATGGATTTTAAAATCATGCTCATATTTAGGATATTCCAAGGCACACAAATTGTCTTTGTGTGCCTCCAAACCTTCTGCTCTCCAGGACACTTCTTCTCATCCCTCTTGTCGCCACACAGCAAGCAGCCTGTGCTAGAGAAGACATGACCAGAGATTATTTCAATTAAAAAAAAAAAAAATCCTCTTATATCCATATATCCACTTCAGTGTGGCATGGACACACCCTGTTTTGCCAACATTGGCAGTTTAAGGCTTAGTCATTTGTCATTGGAAGAGAAATACACTGATTAAGAAATCAATAGGCAGTTTTGCAGGCAGAAAAGTAGCAGAAAATAAACAGAGCTCTGTTCTAGGAAGCAAACGTATTTTCCTCATTTAAGCTTTGAACTGGAGAGTGAACCTGGTGCTGGTAAGAAAACATTAAGCTTCACTAGGGAGGAGGAATGTGTCCCTTGCAAAGAATTTCCCATTAATAGCTGCTTGCTCTGACATCTTTTGATTGGGCTATTTCTAGAGCTAACCCTCTGCTTGTAAATACTGATGCTAATCTTGCTTCAGAAATGTTTCATCTTGGCAAGGCATTAATAAACACCGTACTAGAAAATGCCTGGAGTCCAGCCATGCACAGGGCCTTGCTGTAATAGATCAGTCAACAGTGGAGGTAGGTGAAGACCAGGAGAGGGATGTTCAGATGCCTTAGTGGCTCTTCAGACACATTTTGATTCAGTCAAGCATTGCTTGTGCTGAATTTTCCAGCAAATAAACATTTGCAGAGGAAAAATTTAGATTGCATTAATGCTCCCAGAAAACAAATGCTAGTTTGCAGGCTGAAATTTCCTTGATGAGAAAGGAAAATTAGATTTGGTGGAGAGAACAGGGCCCCTGTAATGGCAGAGTCAGCTAGCAGGGCAGCACAGGCAAAGCAAGGGGATACCTGGTCACACTCCTCGGCTACAAATCACAGGAATATCCATTAAAAACTATTCACTAATCACTTACAGAAAGGTAATTAGCTGTGCAGGCCAAAATTGATTTTGATTACAGACTTTAAATCTCCTTAAAGGAGTCTGATTATCAGGAATCAAGGCCTTTAAGACTGTCTAGTTCCTCAGTCGCTTTTGAAAGCCATAATGTCTATGTCATAGCATGATAAATCACAAGCAAATATGAAGAAGTTGTCACTTATTGCAATGAATTGTTATTTTTAGTTGTGTAGCAACACAACTAAAAATGACAATTGATATGGTTACTTTATTATTATTGTTGATAAGGATTGGCAGCCTAGGCTAAACAGCTGGAGATAGGTTGCTCATTGTAGAAAGTTTTGTACAAATGCGAAGTATGTTATACAAAAAAGATAAATTCAGCTCTAAATAGCTTCCAATCTCAATGATGCGTTAACAGGAGAGAGAGAGAGAGAAACATTACTTTTCCTTATTCAGTGCACAGTCATCAATGAACTTTCACCACTTATCTGAGGCTGAAGGCTTTCTCGTCCTTTGTGCCAGATGAAGAGTATTAATAGCAACAAATGTCACCGGAGGGAAGCGGTGAGCGGGTCTTTGGTACAGCCTGAGTCTGATCCCCTGTCCAGCTGAAGAGCATGACTACAGCTGCCAAACAGAGTGCTTTTGTTTGATCTTGTTGCTACAGCCATGTAGGTAGAGGTGCCAAGTATTATTATGAAGTAGCCTTTTAATAGCAGAGAGATAAAATGGGAGGTTGCTCTGAGTTGGGAACACAGCATATACTGGGGGGCGACAGTTTTGCCTGATGTGGGAAGGCTTCCTGACAAAATGCTGTGCATGGCATTACATAATTGCAGAAAACCTTGGATGCTTTTTTGGCTCAGGAGGCATCTGAATTGTAGTCTAATCATTTGTACATGACAGCCTGTCATCTCTATTAACAAAACAAAACAAAAAAAGGTTTGAACTGTACAAAGATTTTAAAAACCCCAAAGAGAATCTGGCAAAGACCATGTTCACCTTATTTTTCAATAGCTTTTCATCAGACTCCTACAACCAACAGGATGTTTATGGCAATATATTTAGAGGTAGATTATTAACAAGGCAGACAATAATATTATGATTCTGCTTCATTCCAATAAAAAGAGAAATATACTTTAGGGTAAAAGTCAACAATTCATTACACAAGTCACCATCTAGTGGTTTGTAAGAACATGTACTGCTGCGCTTTAAGCTTAGAGGTTAAATAAACCTGTGGCTTTAGAGACTTAAAATAACATCTTCAGCACTGCTGGGAGTGAAAATATATATATATGGCAATATATATATATATGTAAGTATTTTAAATGCATGTATTAATATATCAGTATAGAGAGATACTTTATGCAAATTTGTTGTTACTCTTTGCAAAGTTTAGTTCATGTATTTAAAATGATGGAGCACAACAGTTTGTAGGCTAGCTGTTTCTAAGCCTTTTTCACCTCTCTGTATGTATTTACATGTGTTGCCTCTACGTGCCTTAGTAGCTATATACATATATGTCAGTAACTGATGCTCCATAGCCTACCATCGAAGATGTCTGTATTTCTAACCAACCAGCTGAGTTGCAGAGGGAAACTTGTGGTTGACTAATGCTACTCTGTAACAAGAGAAGCTCATTCTTGCTCGTTATATTCCAAGCCCTTACAGATGAAACAATTTTTCACTCTTCACAATTGTGATAAAAACTGAGGACAAATACAGCATCATACTCTATTAAGCCTGTATCTAGAAATGTTCTGAGTTTATTTATCCCTGAAGAAAAGCTGTATGAAAGCCAGCATTTCCATCCCCACCCCAGTCTACCTTTTCTATTTGCATTTATATTTAGCATCTTCACTCAAGGCCAAATCTTTGAGACCTTATTTGACCCTTACCCAATTTTTCTTCCTGTGTTAGTCACCATATGGGCTTTGTCTGACAAAGAACTAAATGAAAAACTTCACAGAGAGGATGTGCACTGGAATTTCCTGATGAAAAAACCAAAACCAAAACCAAAACTAAAAACAAAGCAAAACATGGCAAACAAGATATGACATAAGATTACAAGGATGCACTGATGGCAAGCCATGAAATTTCTGCTCCTGAGCTTCTAAAAAACCAAAGGATACATGGGGTAGAGCTGGATGCAGACAAATGAGATAGGTATGATGAGAGGAAGGCTGGTCTGCAAATAAACAGCTATGATTAGTACTTGACCATCTGCAGCATTTGGTGCTGGGATTCCCATTGAAAGAGCAGTATCATCTGTCACAGAGGCTAATACAAGGTGCTAACAAAGGCTGACTTGCCCTTTTCACCGCAAGGTCACTAACAGCAAGAACCTGACCCCTTCACACTATCATAATTATGGAGACCTCTAGTATCAAGGCATTGTGGTGGAAGATCTTTCCATGAGTGAGCACTGCAGTGATTAAGTCAGACTTCATTAAAGGCAAGAGGACAAAGGAATGCAATGAGCTAATAAAATGCTTGGCAAGCTTTGGGGATGAATCTTTGGAAAACCTAGTCTGCAAAGCAGAGACTTTTAAACACTATCATCAGCTTTCAGTTCCCGCCTCCTTGCACTCAACCTGGAAGACGGGAAAGAGACAATATTCTCTATGTGGACTCACATATTGGATTTGGTTCCCTCAGTGGCAAGATACCACATGTGAGCTTAGGCAAAGGACCTGCCTGTACTGTTTATACTGTTTTAAATACAAATAAAATATTTTATGTTAAATTCCTCCATTTAGCTACTGCATTTTAGTTCACATTTATTTTAGGTTAAGAGCAGGCATATGGCCTGTTACTGCATTTCAGCTCAAAAGAACTAACTTAGGTCTTGTCTGCTTCAATCTTTAGAATCTGCGTGTGCGGATTCCAGGAAGGGGAAGAAAGCTGAAAGAATAGTGTCTTGGACTCACTAATGTCCCTGCCTCAAATGTCCTGAGAGCCCTGATGCCAGTGGGAAGAATGAAGATTCATACTTCCTCAGATTATGTATTACCCATAAAAATGCAATTCAGTTCTCTCCTGAATGAATTTCCTGGCTTCCTGTATTATTTTATTTTTTAAAGGCATGCAACCTTACAAGTGGCCAAAGGCACCTCATGCCTGACCTCTCCTTTCTACCTGTGTTCTTAAAAAAATTCTTTTTAAAGATAGGGTCTAAAAGGCAAGACAGAGAAGTTAAAGTTGGGGCTCTACAGCACAAGCACAGAAGAAATAGAAACAGAAACACTTTAGAAGAAAAAGCACCAAGAAAGACTCTTAAAAGAACAAAGCAGATTTAGGAAACACTGAGGCTCCATTGTGAATGCTGGAAGAACACTGGACAGATGAGTAGCAAGGATAAGCAGTCAGATCTGCAGGCGGTGCAAATTAGCATTGCTGAGGTAATGTCAGGGGCACTACACTGATTTACACCAAATACTGAGTCCTGTTTCTAGGCATGAATGCGTAACAGCCCTACAATGCACAGGTTTTACTTTCTGTGGAGAATATTGTTTCATTCCCTCCCATGGTTTGTCAGTGACTGCTCCCTGGTGAGAACATGAAGAAGTTGTCAGGTCTATTAACCTTAACAAATGTAAATATGAACCCAAAATGTGGAAAAATGCTCAGATCTGAAATGAATTACATTCTAACAGACTGCTGAGTTAGTCACTTACACAGGCAGCACAGCAACAGCAGTCACTGAGAAAGAAAATTGTTCACCTCCTTCTTTTCGGGTAGCCCTTCCTGCATGTTTCTAGGTTCCATGGCAGCTCATGTTAGCTGCTGCATTGAAGGAATTTGAAATCACTTGTGTGATTTATCCCAAATAATTTACCTTGTGAATGCAGACCTTTCTTCTCCAGTCAAGGCTGTTGTTCCCAATGTTTGAATATATCTGCAAACAAGTCTTACCCATCGGCTCACTAATGAAGCTGCTACTAGGAACAAGTCATATGCTCTGTTCTTGCAGCATCTGACTGGAATCAGGAGCCATGTTCCCTTGTTTCTGTTCCCTCAAGGAATGTCATGTCCCATGTCCCTGTCCCACAGGGAA
>NW_010315772.1:10317-20643 GCF_000700745.2 Antrostomus carolinensis
ATCCTTTTGCCTGTTACAGGTTATTCCTGAACATGTGGAATTGCATGGTGTTAAGCTAAAACCAATACCAAGAGACGGTTTGGAGCATGACTTAGTTTGGGATGGAGTTCTTAATGTTTACATTTCCCATGAATACTCTTGCAATAAAACCAAGTAATTAGAAAGAGGCTTAGCCTCTTGGCTAAGACCTATGGCTGGACCCATACAGGAGGTCCTGGGGGATGCTGCTGCATGAGGGTTGGGATTTCAGGAGCTGTGTGAAGTGGCATATTTCTCTTTGTAAAAAAGCTTTTCCAAAATTGCTCTCTGCAAGGACCATTACTCTGGAAAGGTCAGGATGGGGCTAGAAGGAGGATTGGACTAGGTTATTCTTCACTTGGCAGATCCTTTGCATTTCCTGCCAACGTACAAAAACATGCCTGCAAGAAACACTGGAGAAGGACCCGTTAAGATTCAGCCTGTGCTTTGGGTTGGGCAGTACTTGCAAAGCAACTTTGCAGCCCTTCTGCAGCTTAGGAAAGAGAGAAGCCAGTGTTGGGCTAATGCTTTCAAGTTCACTTCTCTGAGGTCCAGATTCATACAGAGACTAAAAGGTGCACACTGCAATGTTTAAGAAATCAGAGGCTGGGCTCTGTTCTGTGTTCCCAAGGCTGAGTTATGTGCTGAATAGGACTGTCAGTCTCAGGCCCATGGGCTGCAGGAGCTGAAGGTGTTACAGCCCAGGACTGTTTAACCTGCATCTCCACCTGTGTCTCTGCTGCATTCCTCTGCGTCAGCAGCATGGCACACACTCCTACATCTCAGCAGCTTCAGTGCCAACCTGGTGTCCTGGGTTAAACTGCTGGGGAAAGGCAGATTGAGCTGAAGGACTGGGCAGTTGTTCTGCTGCCCACCTCTCAGCTCTGTTAGAGTGGCAATGCCCTCCAGCCAGGCATACATCAGGTAGAAGCAGCCCACCAAAGTTTGTCCATCAAACCCTGTAAGTGCTGGGGCTGTGGCTGAGAACTGGGAGTCCAAACCTGGAGACAGGAGCTGCTGAAAGCAGTAAAGGGGAGAGAGACTGAAATTTTATCCTTCCCTTGGCTGGATCATCAGTTAGCTCTGATGGTTTCAGCCTCCAAGATCTCATTGAGGGCTCAGGCATCGGTACTGTGCATTCAGGTGCTGGCAAGTGCACCACTATCCCATACTGCAGGGCGGCAAGAGGAGATGGAGGCCACTACCTTGCTGAACTACCAAGAGTACTAGGGTACTTGCCCAGCCACCAGGCTTTGAACTTCTGAGTGGGAAAAAAAGGGAATTCAGAAGCAATAGGAGAGTTGCCTTTATATGCAACAATATTTATGAATCATTTCCCTGCTATAGTGACACAAATCTGCTCATTGGGAAAAAAACCAGAACTAGATTTGACAGGAGAACTTTAAAGGATACATGCACATTAGGTTCCTCTAGCTCCATTTGTATATGGATGCAAAAAAACCTACTTGTTTTTACTGTTCTTTTATTCTATTAAAAAGAAGCCATTTAAACTTCTATAGAGATTTGCTTTTCATTTTTGAGCTTTCTTCTCATTTTTTGGTTTCCATGTCAGAGGTAAAATGGATAGCCCTTTATTTTATTTAGCATGAAATGAATTACAAGAAAGTGGGACCTCTAGGAATAAATAAATCTGCAGTCTGTATGTTCAGGTAAGTGTAAAATGTACTGCAAGGCAGAGTGCTTCTCCAGTTTTGCTACAGATTTGTAATAATAAAAAAATAGACTCTGAGGAGAAGCAATCCAATGAGCTGTGCGATTTGAACATTTACATTAACACACAATAGAAAGGTGCAAAGGTTCGAGACAGTAATGCATAAAAAGGCAGTGAATGAAAGACTGGATGACATCTTTGATAAATGCAAATTTAGATTGATTTCCATTTGAAAACAAATACAAGCTCCTTGTTGCAACTATAGCAGGGGAAGCGAGGCAGGAACAAATGAACAAAGGAAGGAGGGATCATATACATTGCAATGTACTTGGATAAAACATAGTGTAGGAATTAATGGGAACTGATACCAAGATGATAACTTACAATGGAGATACACAGAATATTCTGTCGGTGTTTGGTAGGAGGGGAAACTAATGCCTGAGTCATTCAGAAAGCATTGATAATCTGTTTATGATATCCACATCTGTCACACCATATTCCATTGTAATCACACTCCTCTTGATGGGAAAGGAGACAAAGAACAATCCACTCAGAACTTGCCTAATTAAAGAAGCAATAGACCATACAGTGCCAGTGAGCCCATATATAATAAAGTTGAAAAAAAGGGGGGACATACTCATCACTGAACAGAACTTTGATAAAAAAGCCCAGGCAGAGGTTCACAACTCCAGTCTCATAGAATAGGGGGGGGGTTGCTTTTAAAATGAATATTTCACATAATTTTCGTCTTATTTTCCCTTAGTACAACAATCTGTTTGTACAGATAGCTTAAAGGGCATGACTGGGGACAGAACAGAATAAACACCTTAAAAAGAAGCTTTGCTGCTTGAATATCTAGAAGAAAAAAACCAACTGTATATCTCTTCCATTTAAAAAACACCTATCAGAAAATGCCTATCCACCATGAAGAAAAAAAAAATTAACACTCAAACACACTGAATCTTAAGACTCAAACTTATTTGTGAATATTTCCTGCTATTCACTCTACTTTGAGGCAAACTGCACCCAAACCAAGCTATAGTACCTTCAATTTAAATTCAGTGCTAAAGGATTATATTCTAAGGCTGTCCGTGTAGCTCAGCCTTGGAAGAAAAAGATATGAGAATCAGTAGGATTCTATGCTAATGACAAATCCATAACAGCTCAAGAGTAGCTTGTGCTCTTCCACTGATAGCATCAGTGTAATGGTAGTGCCAAGGAAATGACAAAAATTTGAAATTTTGCAAGATAATGATCACACTGACTTGGGTTCAGAAAAAAAAAAAAAAAAAAAAAAGGATTAAGGCCATATGATTCTAGCAGTATCAAGCAAAATTCTTTTGTTCATTACAAAGGTTCTACATCCAAAAAAAAGGGAGCAAAATTGGAAGCAAATATTATTGCTGCATTAAAACATTTGCATAGACTTTGGGGATTTGTGAATCAGTCATTTGAGTCTTGTTCCCTCCCCACCCCTGCCACCCACCACCCTTCATCCTGTAGTGACATTTCCAAAGAGCAGCTTAGAGGTGCAGCCACATGGCATTCATGTTTTCCTGTTTCAAGGGGACAACCAGCCAGTGCCACCTCTGCTGTTCTGCTTTTGCCTCCTGTGAGGGCATAAAAACTCTGCAGGGTATGTTTATTTCATTAATTAAGCCCTTGAGATGAGGCACATGTTTTTCCCTGTGGTAAAGCACCAAGCTGTTTCCTACACATCAGGTTATTATGTAGTGTGCTTGTCAGAGCCTAATGCCTTGAAAAACTAGGGAACTGGCCACAAAAATGTGTATATGCAGATAGGCACCTGCCTTACGTGCCTTCTGTACTGTAGTTGCACAAATGTCAGTACAACATTTTACAGCATCGTTTTTAATTTTCATCTCAGATCCCTAGCATCCCTTACAGAAAAGGTTCCTTGTAATTAGATGGTACTCCAGCTGTTTTCATGCTGCAGCTTCATGCAGTTACTGTGGTTTATGCGTATTGCATTTGAATTAATCTACACTTAAGCTAATAGGGGATCTCATGTGTAAAGCACCACAGAGAAGCTCATATGTCCTCCTGGGACTATAGTCTATGGTTCCAGGAAGTATTTATTTACATCTCACTACCTATTTCTTTTAGACATACCTGCACAGGTACTTTACTTCTTGCAGGCTTCAGTTTGCACTTTGGTCCTTACTATTCCTCTTCCCTCCTTTACTTTGCAAAATCAGGCTGTGGCATCTTTTATATTTTGTGTCTTTCCTTTAAGATCTGTGGGAGTGTATCACGTTTAGAGAGTTTGAGCCCAGAGGGGTTCTTCATCTCATTGACCACTGCCTTTCAAACTGTCCTTTGAGTAACTTGTAGCTGGCAAAAAAAGACACATCTTCAGAGAACGTGCTGGCTCTGGAAGATGTTGAAAGATGGAGAATCCATCACTTTGCCTGATACTTTGCTTCAATCACTCCCACCAGAACAGTATGTGTCTTGGTTTTAGTTTGAATTTGCTGTTCTATAGCTTCATGTTAATGAGTCTTTCTGTGCCCTTGTGATATACAAAGGCTTAAACCATAAGCCTTTAAATTAGAGTTGACTTTTGAGTGAACTTCCCAACCTGTACCATAGTAGCATGAAATGCAACTGTGAGATTCTTTCCCCAACCTGTGTCACATCAGCTTGAAATAAATCTGTGAGACTTTTCCTCCCACAATTCAAAGTCAGGTGCAGAATAGCAAAATAGTAGCTTCTTGGACGTATTTCAGATCCTGGCCAGATCCGGGATGTGCCCATGTGAAGTGAAACTTACCCACCAGATGTTACCGTGCCTTTCTGTCTGCGCAATTTGTTTGTTAAAGTGTATAAAAGCAGGACCCTCTCACAGCAAAGACTGAGACCTCACCTACAAGTGGATGCACTGCGTAGGACTTCCCAATTGCCAGGGAAAGGCTCTCCAAAACCTTTCTTGTGACGGGGCTCTCCAGCTGATGTACAGCATCTGGATGATGATAAGTCCTTGGGCAATTCGTGATGTAAATTTCTTAATCACTGTGATTTCCCATATGTAGTAATGATTAAGTGCACTACCCTGTCTAGCTCTGCACCTCCCTCATCCTTCTTTTTTCCCTATTTTAAACTTGAGTAAAATAAGTTTGGTTTTAGTGTTAAGTTGGTGTCTCTGTCCTTTTTGCTAATCCCATCAACTGGCAAAACACCTCGCTCAGTAGATCCGATAGATGATTCACTCCCAGTATTTTCTCCCTGAGATGTGAGTAACCAAGGAGTTTCTTTTCTTATGGATTAATTCTCTAGTGCCCAGCACCAAACGCATATTCAGCCTTTATACAGTGCTATTTGGGACACTAGAAAAACAAGTTAGATTACTTCTAACCTGGTTTATATATACAACTAAACATGTTTATCACCCAAAAAATTCTGTAGATTGCTCCCTGGTTAACTATCCTTCCAACTGCTTATTAAAGTTTCACTGGCCTGTCACACTGTGCTCCTTCCTGGAACAATGTGTCAGTACTGCATCTCTCTAGGGGCATTAACTAAAAAAGACTAATGTTGAATAATGTAGAAGTATTCATAATTCCAGCCAAAGAGAAGTCTGGATTGCTGTTACCCACACTGGTGCACAGATCTTCTTTCAGAAAAGTTTAAATAGAAGGTTACATCCTCCAAGGTGTTTTCAGTACTGACATTGAGTGACATGCTTACTGTGATGGCTTAGTCTAAAAATTATGTTGTTTAAGGCAAAATTTTTCCCTTTGGCTGTATAAGCATTTCAGAATAAATAGTAAATAAGTGGAAACATACTTCTCCTGAAACAAACTACATCATCTTCTTAGATTTCGCTGTAAAAGCCATCAGACAGGTACAACTTCAGAGCAATTCTCACTTACTTCTCAAAGCCCGAGGGTGTAGAAGTCTGCATGGCCAGGACAATGTTGAGGGTGCTGTGGATGCCAACTGTTTTCTCCATCACCAGAGCTCCTGGGACACTGGTCTATGTTTGCTGAAATATCTTTCTCAAATCAGCCCTCAGCCTTGCAAAGTGCCTGCAGGCAGGTCTAGCACCTGGAGGGCAAAGTTGTCCTTCCCTCAGAGAACATGTTTGCAGATTATTTTTTAACCAGCTTCATTTCATTGATCCTGCTTACAAGGCAGGTCACTACCCACAGTTACATCAAGAAAATGGAGAGGGGAGAGAACTGAAAATGAGAACATAGGAGCTGGTGGAAGTATCTTTAAAAAAAGTAATAAAGTTCTGTTAAACAACATGTAATGTCTACACTAAGAGCTTTGGTTTAATAGCTGTACCATGAGTCACTTTTAACATCAGAAGAGCTTAAATGCAAATATAGGACAAGTTTATTCTAGCCAGACAATCAGGTTTCGTTCCTGATAATAACATTGAAAGTGGGAGTATATAAACAAAGACACCACAAAGCCATCCTGAGTAGCTTAACATTTTATATCTTTCTTAACTGCTGCTTTGGCTCTCTGAAGGATATTAGAGACATTCTGAATTGCTATTTCTTAGACTTCTGTGCTAGCACAGAGACTTACAAAGTTAGTTCCAGTCCCAGGGACAACCACCTGAAAAATAAACTGTAAGGAACATTTATGAAAATACTGTTTTTCATAGTGTGTCATGTAGTTTTCTTCAAATGTATATTTGATACCCTTATCTAAAAAATCCCATTGTAATAAAATTCAATTTGTTATTTAAAATTATAATTTTTAATCCTTTCTTTTCAATCAATACATTAAAATCTTTATGTGTGCAGCTGAACCTAACTTTTATTTGAAGCGTTGCCTTAAGAGAGTTGCTATTCAGCACTTCTTTTGGAAAATGTCCAAGTTTGTTCACAAAAACAAAAAATTATTTCTAGTGATGCATTTGAAGTAGGATTGCAAAAAATAAACTTCACGTATATGAAAGAACTATAACAGGAAGGCAAAATGTTAGTTTATTCCAGAACACAGGCCACAGAAACACTCACACATTGTTTTGTATGCAAGCAATTTGCATCCAGATTTTTGTCAAGCTTCAGTCCTTCAGAAATGCTTAGTATTTCCTGAATGTTATATTTGGAAAAAATGATTCTATATTTCATCAACTAAAGCATTACAAGCTGTCATTATTCTAATTTTAAGATATCACAAAAGTTCTCATTGTGAAAGAAGAGTAGAAAATGAAGTATCAGTTATTCAAAATGTCTTTTCATCGTCTCTATCTTAGCCAAATAAGTAATCGTAGCCTATAATGCCAGAATAGCTTCTCATATAAGATCAACATTTTCAGACTCCTTCATTTGCAGGATTTTGGAGATAACCACCTTGCAGAGAAATTCCTCAACATTTCTACACACCCAAGGCTGACAAAATGAAAACTGCCTTATAATTCAAAAAAGCATTTGGCAAAAGTGGAAAAAGAATTTAAATTTTCATTGCACACATTCAAGGTCACATCATGAGTCATATATAGCTTCCCTTTTTGTATGATGCAGTGTGTGAACTGGGAGATTAATTGGAAATTTTTCATACTAGATTAATATGTATATAAGTTTATCTTCCTAGATTAGTATTTTCATGGTCTGTTGCAAATACTAATTTTTGTTAAAATTTGCACTACTTTGTTGTTAAACATTTTCTACATCTTCCAATATTCCTGATGCAATTTCTTGTTGCCTTCAAACTGAGTGAGTAGACAACAAACTAATGGACTATCCACCTACCCATACAGTTAGGAGCAACTATTGGAACATTTTAATATCTTTGTATATTGGGATATCAGTGGCCTTATAAATAATTAAAAAAACAACAACACACCAAACAACAAAAAACCCCACACAATCAAAAACTTTTGACCTTACCAATAACAACCTTGTTCTAACTGAACCATGTAAAACATTATTGACATTGCTGTCTCAGTGAAGTTACTTGTCATTCTGCACTTCATCACTTCTGAAGCAGTCACTTCACCTCTTTCTGCACTCTTAGATTTTTTAGCAATGAAAAAGTTGTTCTTTTAAACTATGCTGCACTTATGTTTCTTATGAATGCCATTTTCACGCTGTCTTACTTCTGATAGTTTATCCTAAGCAACTGAAGTTCTTTGCATAAGCTGCAATAAGCCCTATAACAATTATTGGGATCTTTACTGATCCTGCAAAAAATATTTTTCCATTCATTCAGGAAATGGCAAAGCGCTGTTTAGGGAGTGTATTGTGATTTACTAAAGAAATTACTATTTCCATCACTGCAAGGATGTAGCTCAGCCAACAAAAAATGCTATGGTAGTTAAACTTAGACTTAATCTGCCTGCTCTGCACTGAGCCAGACATTGAGTACTGTATTCTACACAAATGTTACTTAGTTATAATAAATACATGTGACAAAATGTTCTTTATTTACTGAGGGCTTGAATGCATAGGTTAATCCTAGTTATTCCTTTAGGTAGATTTCAACTATACTGAAAATACATCTCATACTTTCTTTTTTTTTTTTGCATTTCAGTGAGGGTTGAAATCCTGTTCATGTAAAGTGCATAAAGAAATAGAGGATTCTGAGTTTAGTAAGATCTACACAGATGTAAAAATGTTGTTTTGATGAAGATCACACATCAGAGCTATCTGGGAAGAAATGAAGTTTCATCAAAGGCAGGTTTGACTCAGTAATTCAGAAGTCCCCTCATGTCAAAGTCCTCTGCCATGCCTGGAGAACAGTTTGCAGTGAGCCCTGCTATGGTACCTGCCTAGAAATTTCCAAGGTCTGTCTGAAGAATCTGTGTTCCACAGCCCTTTTATGCACACAGTAGGTAGTAAAATTTAACAATAAAATACACTAATGTCTTTTTGTGTCAAATATTTCATTCTCACATAGATATTAACAGCACTTCCTAAAGGATTGCTTTGGGTTTTTTTTTCTCTTGTGAACTGATCCTCCTCTGGACTCCAAGTAGAAGGAAGAGCAAAAGTTATCATGCTGTGTCGTAGCTGTGATTTTACTTCAAGGCAGTCTTGGGAGAACAATAACAACAAAAAAATATCTTTGTTTTATAAGCTTTTTGGATAGTTTTAGAAAAAAAAATATCTTGTCTTTAGTTAAAAGATTTTTGCAGGCTGAATTCTACAATGCGTATCTTTGTTTTATAAGCTTTTCGGATAGTTTTAGAAAAAAAAAAATCTTGTCTTTAGTTAAAAGAAAAGATTTTTGCAGGCTGAATTCTACAATGCAAACAAGGCTCTACAGATGAGTCAGTTCCTTATAGTAGTTCTACAGAGGTTTACTAGACTGGATTCAAGAGTTCAGCTTATACCTACAACAGAAGAGTTAAATAGAAGGTGGTCTTTTAATCTAAGGGAAGAATGTTGGCAACACCACCTGGCACTACTTTTCTCCCTTTTGTTTAAGATTTCCCTTTCTTCATCTTTCTTGGCTCCTTACTCCAATAACAATGAGGCTTTGATAATAGAGAACCATTTATCAAATTATCAAATATGGCTCTAATAATTAACATCCTACCCTTACTTTCTTGCTTTCTGGAATTGCACTCTAAAGTATCAAATGCAAAATACTTCGATCCCCTCCCTGGGAACGTCCTGAATTCATGGTCTCAGCTTGCTCTTGAATTAGCACATTCTTTCTGTTTAAAACATCCTTTCTGGAGGTCAGAACCATTCTAAGATAATTTCAATATACAACATTTGTGCAGTGTTTCATAAAATATGTATCATAAATTGCATTTACTGCACACATACCTTACCAAATGCATAATACTTTTTTTTCCTTGAGTAGTCTCTGGAGACACAATGCATTAGTAATGCAGATGACAGAGCATTTTGTCAAATCTACCTTCTCTCTTTCATCTGTTTAAGAAGTTCAGGGCACCATGATGACCAAATCTGACAAGGTTAGATTCAGAATCTTTTTTCCACATAGGAAACATGAAATTCTGGGGGTCTTGGCCAAAATAAGTCTGTTACTCTGTTTTCACAGTTTTTTCTTTCTTTTGGGTGAAGAAATGTTTTTCTATCACATGTAAAGAATTTATATTGGATATGTTTTCTTCTCAAAGCTGAGATCTGCTTCCCTCAAAAGGATTTCCTCTGAGTAATTGCCTAACCAGTGGTCACTAAGCTGTAATTACTCCATATTAAACCAAATGTCATAATTCCTTACAGTGCAAGCTGCACACACACTCCAAAAAGCATTCCCATTAGTCATATCTCTAGTACAACCTGCACATCTTTTCTGCTGAAAACAGTTATTGATTTGACACAGTGCTGAGACAATATGATGTATAACTGATTGTACAATTTGGTACAGTATTGGATTAGACTAATGCAACCAGGTTTTCAATCTAATTACCTCTGCTCAGCTGATGGAGAGAGTTGTACCTTGTGCAACTGCCTTGGCAATTGCCAATATCACTTTATTATAATGTACTTAAACTGAAAGAATCCCAGTGAAACAGGAGCAGGCTGAGTTTCTTCCAGAACTTTTCTAAAGTTGCTTGTACTTTTAAAGGAACATTAGGTTTTTCTGAATTGGTAAATAAACATCTGAATCCTACAAATTGTACTCATGTAAAAATCACAGAATAAAACATTCAAGATTTCCATAATCTTTGAAAGAGT
>NW_010315772.1:20655-69923 GCF_000700745.2 Antrostomus carolinensis
GTTTGTATCACATTGGCTAACATTGTCCCATGAATGCACTCTGGCATGGCTTGGCTCGTGGCAATATATGATGATGAATTGTGCATCTGGCTCTAGATCTAGACCCAAGACTTCCTCGAGTATAAGATTAACATCTCTCCTTACTCCCTGAACAGTACCAGTTTGATAGGGCATACAATCACAGACAGTCATCTAAAGTTCACCAGGAAAACTAGGTGGAAAACATTTTATTAACATCCAGCTGGACCAAGAGAGGAACTAAGGCTCCCAAAATGAGCAGGAGAGAGAAAGTACAGGTAGTCTTTGTTCATGAGTAGCTCCAGTTTTAAAGAAGCAAAGAATTGACAAAGCCCCATAGAATAATTTTTTTCATATTTTCCATTATCCACTACTTCTCATCTCACAGACACCTAAGTCACATCACTTTGCTCTCCTAGTTCTTGGCAAAAGGAAAATAACACATCCTGAAGCATGTCAGAAAAAACAGGCTCACTTGGGAGTTTTTTTGGTCCACGAATTATCAGGATATAAATAGACTGCTCAGAGACAGAGGTGATTGCCAAGAAGCTAAACAGCACCTTTGTATCAATACATAAAACAGAAGAAATGGGCACGATTCCCTTGCTCAGACTATTCTTTGTAGGAGAACTCATTACAGAACCTCTTTGAAACTGATGTGAGCATAAAATAGACAGGGCTATTTTTATCCTTGACAAAATGGACAAAAGTAGCAAAGTGTCAGGAATAAGTCGGTGTTCACCCAATAGCTCTGGAAGAGCTCCAGAGTGAAATAGTTCAATTACTAAAAGTGATGCACAATGTGCTTAAAACTGCCCCACACACCTGAGGACTTGAAGGTGGCAGATATGATAGTAACTAAAAAAACAGTTTCAGGAAGAACCATGGAAGTCCAGATATGGAACCCTGATGCCTGCTCTTGGCATCAATAGCATATTAATATCAGCAAAGAACAGAGACCTGGATAAGAATGATCCATTAGGGAAGAGTCCACATGTGGTTTTTGGTTTTGTTTTGTTTTTAAGAAGATGCCTTACCTTGCAGGGTCAGCAGAGTTATTTGAAGAAGTCAACAAGGAGTTGAATAAGAATGATCTGGTTGATGTAGTTCATCTGTACTTCTCAACAGAGTTCAGTAAATTTCATCATGTTTAATTTCCTTAGCACTTCTGGAAAAACACTGAAAAACAGAGAGTAGGAGTGAAGAACCAGTTGATATGATGGTGGGCAGAAACCGGTGAAGGTCTACAGTGATGTGTGCAGGAGCCTGTTCTAGTTAGCATACTCATAAATGAACTGACTGTGAAGAACTGCACAACTTACAAGACTGAGTGCTTGGGTAGATCGCAATGGCTGACAGCTTTCAGTACAGATAAATGTAAACTGATGAGCACTGGACAAAAGTAGTACTAATGTCACATCTTAAATGACGGGCTCTGAGCCCAGCACTAACACTCAGAAGTGAGATCGTTCCATGAATACATCAGTATATTGCTCAGTAGCAGTCACCAAAAAAAAAAAAAGTAATAAAAAAAGAAGTTAGGCATTTGTAAGAAAAATGGAGAGCAAAATAGACATTATTATACAAGCCTGTGAATCCATGGTTTGCCTACACTTTGAAAAATACACAATTTTAATCCACCTGTGTCAGAAAAGTTATATTAGAATTAGAAAACGTCCCAAGAAAAGCAAGAAAGATAACCTGAAATAAGAATCATAGAATGGTTAGGGTTGGAAGGGACCTTAAAGATCATCTAGTTCCAACACCCCTGCCATCAGCAGGGACACCTTCCACTAGACCAGGTTGCTCAAAGCCTCATCCAACCTGGCCTTGAACACTTCCAGGGAGGGGGCATCCACAGCTTCTCTGGGCAACCTGTTCCAGTGTCTGATCACTCTCACAGTGAAGAATTTCTTCCTAATATCTAATCTAAACCTACCCTCTTCCAGTTTAAAGCCATTCCCCCCTTGTTTTATCAGTGCTGTGCACTGTGAATCAGGGAAAATAGCTTGCAATTAACCAGGACTTTTGTGGGGCTTGTCAATATACCCTTATTTTACTGCTTATCAGAAATGCTCAAAACCTCCAGCCCAGTCTCTTAGTGGATGTAAATCCAAATCCATTTAAGTTAGAATTTTAAAGTTTCAGGATCAGATAAAAAACCAATTCCTATTACAAAGGGAAAAACAATAACAAAACCTGGCCAAAATAGACAATTCCCCCTCTACCTCTCCTGATTACCATATGTGACTGCTCTGGCTTCACAGCCAGAACATGCCTATCCACTGAAGCAGTCATTGGCTAGATAGCAGTCTGCTCTACTGTTTTGCTTCCTAATTCCACCCCCCCACACAACCCCCCCCAATTTTTTATTTTTTTTTTTTAACTTTTATGTCAAATTCAAGAATTGTGACCTCATCTGAATCCCCTTGTAGATAGTGCAGACTGTCATTGACTTCAACTGGCATCGGAACAGAGTCTGAGAACATAAATCTACAGCCTACTAGCAAACAAAATAAAGATCTGGGTTCAATTCAAGTTGGACATAGATAAGTTTAATAGTACTGACATTAGCAAAGTTTTACAGGTCTGTAAACAGATTTTCCTTCATTCTGTTTATTGCTGTTCAGTTGACTTCAGTAATTTACTGCATGAGGCAACACAACAAAATGGCACTTGATAATGATTTTCAGTATCGGTAGAGGCATGAAGCAGAAGATTAAATAGAAATAAAAGTTTCCAAGGGCTAACCATAGGATTTACAAATGGGAAAGTCTGCTTTGCACTGTTTGTGCCATGTGCAGGATTTAAAAAATCGAAGTCAATCACCCTTTCAAGACAGCATGAAATCAAACCATATCTAAAAAATAGTGCATTTATTGGGATTTCAAGAACAAGTGCTCCTGTTGTTATGTCTGGAATGGGGTATACTGCATAAGAATGAAATAAAATTGTTCTTGCCTCCAAAGTTTCATTGGCATAATCTGTCTCCAACATCTACAGAATATGATAGTCTGTTTCAGGAATGTGGAATCAGTCTTTTTTAGAAGGAAATTTTTGGAACATCTTGAAATATGTCATTGTCATATATGTGTCTGTGTGTATGATAGAAAATAAATTCTGTTGCTGATCTCAAGATATATCTTCTTGCACCTAGAAATACTAATTACAGTCTTCATTGTAGCACAGAGACATAGCCTACTGTAGAGGACTATAGAGAAGACAAGGAAAAGTAAAACAGAAAAAAAAATATTGTGTTTCTACCATCTGAATAATTGCTGCAAAGAGAAGAAACCAGGACTTGCTGACAATTTTCTATTCAAATCTTTTCCATTGCTATAGAACAAGTGCCAGAAATTCACAAAATTTACCAATGCACTATGCCAAGTCGCTCCTCTTCTGGCTAAATATTCCTCTTGTCCAGATCCAATTGCAAGGCAAGATGATATTGCAGACAAAAGTGCTATCAGGTAAAGAATCCTCCACTAGAAGGGCATGGAGCTGAGGTCAGCTAGATGAAGGGAGAGGAGAGCTGTAAGCATAGAAGAACTGGGATGTGGAACCAGGTGAGACAAGGAGCAAAGACAGGTTAGGGTGAGGGTATGGAGAGCACCAACAACTGCAATCAGAGGAAAATCAACACCACAGTAGAACAGGCCTTGCAGAGATGCCACCTCCACTCATAGCCTTTTACATGGTGCCATACCCTTCTGCCCACACACATATGGACCCACCACCATCACCTCACAGCACTAGTATGAGCTTTGATTCTCATAACCTGTAGCCCAAAAAGTATGAAAAGGGTGGATTTTATGTGAAAGACTTTCTTCAGATTTTAGAAAGTAAACTGAGCAGTTTTTTGTATGTGATTGACAACATTATTCTTTCCCTGTATCTTTTTTTCTTAAAGAAAATCCGCCAATATTCTTCTCTGCAAAGATTACAGTAAACAAGCCATATTGGTGGGAAAGAAAACCCACAAGAAATCATTTGGAACTGACTAGTTCTTGCCCAGCTCCTTCACTCCTAATAGTTCAATGAGAAACTTGAACAGGTTCTATTATTAATAGGAGAGAAGCATACAGGACCCACAAGATCCCATCCACTCCCATGTTCCTATGCAAAGCAGGACCAGAAGCCCAATGTAGGAGGCAGAGAAAAGCCCACCTAAACTCTGGTGGTCCACAAAATTTCCGACAGCTCATCTGTGGCCAGCCAGTGAAAGCTTGCAGAACTGCACTGCCCAGATAACTGTGGACACAGTGTTTGTTAACTGAACTAACATATAGGGATCTTTTCTATAAACATTTTTACTCATGTGAGGAATCAAATCTCTCAAACAAGTTGGCCAGTTGCTGCCCGACTAGGAGTTTCCAGTGCAAGTATTCTTGCAACAGCATCTTTAGCTGGAGCAGGGTGGCATACCACAATCTGTTGTTCTGATGATTTGTCACAGTCCGGCTGGTCTGTGGTGTAACTTGATGACTAGTGCACATGAATGATCCATTTCTACTGATTATCTTAAACTATGCACAAAATATATCCTAACTGTTATGCTATATACAAAAGAGTGTCATACCTATAACGAGAGAATTGGAGAATAATTTAGGATGGAAGGGAACTCTGAGGGTCATCTAATCCAACCTCCTGCTGCCTGCTCTCCCCTCCCATGTCCAATTGATTCAAATTGCTCAGGTAGTTGCTTAGTTAAAACTTGAACACCTGCAAAGACATCTCTGCATCTGTATTCTGCTGACTATTTGAAACTTTCCATGTACAGTTCAGTCAGTTCCCTTGCCTACTGCAAGAACTGCTGGGGGCTATGGCTGGGATTGTCCAGGATTCCTCCACTCAAGGAATCTGTCAACACATTGAAGCACACAAATAGTGCCTATCAGCTGGTCTAGGAACAGCAAGCAACTATCTGAAATTCCCACCTGAATAGCTGTAACAGTCAGACAGTTGCTTTGCTGTGAAACAGGTAAGAGATCAGTCCATCACCTCATCCCACGTGCGTTATCTACGCAGAGACCATCTGGGGACTTCCTGGATCACCCAGGGAGCTGGAGACAAAATGCACTGGGTATATGCACAGATACAGTGCTGGTATGCATCTACATCACAAAATTTGCTTTAATCATTTTATCACAATTATAGTTTAAATTAAAACTTGTAAGTGCTTCATTCTTGGGTTTAACCAGGTCTACTTCCAAAAGATCACTGCACTGAATGTAATACTAGCACACACTCTCATGGGGTAAGAGAAATTTTTCCCACTTCAGCACTTCCATGCATTCAACCATGTAATACTGTCACATTTCTAAAGCATGGTCCTATTTATAGACTATAATATTATATATAGTTCAAGAACCTGTCATGGCAGCCTCAGCATCAAATAGCTGCTCTGCTGGTGTGAGCAGATTGTTGCTAATGGGAAACGTTACGGAGGTCTTGCGAATGGAAGTGGCCAAACCTCATGCTAAGCAATATTGCTACTTACTGTAGGAGTAAATTTAGAATAATTTTGCATCTCTAAAAAATTGTCCCTACAGAATATATGTGATTTAAGTATAGAGTTGTGACACCAGAGAAATATCTGGCTACATGTGCTTCAGTAATCCATTTTAGAGAAATCATCAGGAATTTATGTCCATCTCGGACATATGGCTACCTCACAGTTTTAACCTGGGGTTAAACTACCAACCTACCTACCATTGCAGTTCTGACAGGGCACCAGTGTCATCTCTCGGTTTATCCCAAGACATAGGGGCAGCTACTTCATTAGCAAAGAAAATGAAATGTGAGACTGCTAAATCACATAAAGTAAATAGGTGTGTCCCCCATATTTCCATGTGTGTGTAAGCCTCATCTACTAACATGGTAATTGTTGATGCTCCAAAAATCCCATCGTCTTTTCCACCAGCTTTATGCTACTGAGCAGAATACAGTGATAAGAAACTGTGGTTAGGCATTCCTCCTATATGCTTCACAGAAGGACTCATTTTATGGATTTCACAGGGTTTTTTTCTTTACTGCTTTCTGTAACATGATGACTTTTCAAAAGAATATAGTTTAATGCCTGACACTGATACTTTATTGAAAAATACTGCATGCACAGTCTTATAATTGACCTCAATTTGGGACAGAACAATGTTTGCAACATTGCAACATCTTCTGAATGGGAAAGGTTGTCACCTTAATGTGAGAGATGCAACCAGACATGACCTTGGTTTAGAGGGTCAGACCTGCCCTGTCCCATGCATATTCCAGAATTGCAATAATAATAAAATGATCCCTTAACAACCAACAACATTACAACCAAACCTATGAAGTTACAGTTTCATCTGCAACAGAAATTCCAATATTTCCCTTGAGTGATGGAAGCGTTTCTGTAGCTGCTCAGGCAGGACAGCTCAGTGAGAAGAGAACTGAGCATGGCAGCAATTCATATGGAAAAGTACCACTAATAGCTTAGATCAATATGCCATTTTCCCAGGGAATCAGGCTACACAGAAAACTGAGGCATGTTACATATGCACATACCTGCCTCATATCTGCTCTCTGCTCCTTACAGATCTTGTCCTCCAGTCTTCTTCTCTGTGCCCACAGCAATATGTATATATTGTCCAGAAGTGACCATGTCATTTGTAGCACTGCCAAGCTTAATCCACCTGTGGAGGTGCCTGAAAGTATATTTGCTATACACACAAAAGTACCTATTATTACCTCTGGAGCTTGGACACACTTAGCACTTCTACTTCAGTTGAGAGAAGCAAAATCAGGAATTACAAGTTTAGTAGAGGAAATATATTCAGTTAGTCAAAGTTATCAGAAGAGCCCAGTCAAGCAGATTTGAGTCTTCAGACAAACATGAACACACATCCTGGACTTGATCTGGAGTTTCTTGCTGGAAGTGAAGCACTAGTTGGGTGTGCTATGGGAGCCTCAGCACTGAGGATAAGCCAAGCAGTGATCTATATTGCCAGATGGTTAGTGCTCCGGGATGTCACATTGCCATTGGAGAACTACAGATAGGTCACCATTCATCAGAAAGGGATGGAGACTTTGGGGCAAATGAAGATGTTAGAAAACATCATTAATGGTACCACATGAGATCTTACCTCCAACAAGGGATTGCCATGCTGGCCAGCATAGTGCAGATGCTCGCCAGCTTTATTCCGGTCTGTTTCATGGTCCTTTTGGCTCCTTGGTCATTCTTCACAAGCTAATCTTATGCAGGCTTTGGGACACCATTGTGGCCCTGTAACACCTCTGCGGATTGCTGGCTCATGGTCTGTATTGTCTCACCAATTCAAAGTGTGGCCCACTACAGTCTTTGAAGAAAATAATAGAAATAGCTGTATCTTCTAAAAGAAGTCTAAGTATGGAGGGATCATTTCCTGTTGCAATTCATTGGGTAGCTCCCACCCATAACAACTGTCATTACTATATCACATGCTAGCACCCCTGAGTGAAACAGCAGCATTTCCTGGTGACAGAGATAAGATATAAACAGGGGCTGTAGGGAATCTGTACTCATTATTGCCAGGAGATCATCTGCCAGCGCTGCAACACAGCTTTATATCCTGGTTGGAGTCCAGGCTTTGCTACAATTAGCATATTAGCTTCAATTATGTAAGCCTACAGCTAGCCTTTAGCTAGTTTCTCTATAATTTATCTCAGGAAGAAGTAGTTTGATCTTGGCTGTCTTGTTCCTGATGTAGCTTGATTCAGAGTAAATTTTATGCAGAATATTCCTTCTCTGGCTGACACATTTCCTGTTCTAGCAGTTCTGGAGTCAAAATCCTCTTTCACGTCTCAGAAAATCTGTGATGGGTTCCCCTGTGTGCACAGCTTGGTTGCTGTTTTTTTTTAAGATATTCAAAATATCCTGAAAAACCTTAAGTTTACATCTCACTCTGAGACGAGTTTTATAAGGGACCTGGAATAAAAGACTCACCCCCCCAGCCTTTCAGTGTGCATGTCCTCCTTAGGAAAAAGCTGAGCCCCATCTGGCAAACACTGGGAGAGCTGGGAGAAAGGTCTCATATTAAAATACTGGCTGGTGACTCATACTTGAGCCAACTTCTCTCTTTCATTGCAAACTTTATGGAGGTGATTTGGACAAACTTAATATTTTTCTATGTTTTTTCAGAGGGGTGAAGTTAACAACAATGGCTTATAAAGCTTACTGTAGCACAGTAAAAATAAATTCACAGACAGTTGTGAGGCATTTAGACACTGCAGTGAAAGAGGTCATGGAAGTGCCTGGCCAAAACTGTCAGTTCTTTGCTTTATATTAATATATTAACCTTCCCTCAGCAGGATAGAGACCTAAAGGCCATCCTTTATTCTTAGACAAATTCCTCTTTCCCCTCAAATAGCCTAGACATAGCTGAAACAACTAAGGAACAAAAGGCTAAAGACTGCTGGAAAGCTGAGAGCTGCTTAAGCTAAAAAGAAAATGGTTATGAAGGATTAGATGGAAATGTAGTAGCCCTCCTGGGCCTTCAGCTTAGCAGAGCAAACTATGACCAGCTCTTGCAGTGACCCTGAAAGAGGGGTTAGGAGGAGAGCAACAGCTCTAGGATTTTCGTTCTTACATCCAGCAAGATAAAGAACATTACATTAACTCATGGCAATGTGGGAAAATGGAAGAACAAATATTGATTGACTGCCTTTTAAAGTGAGATATTAAATGAAACACATATCACCAGAACAATCTCTGATAGGTGAGATCAGAGAAAAGAAGAGGTGCCCCAGCTACACAGTATTCATGGGAGTTAACTATCTATGGATAATCCACATTACTTTTCACAGAACTATGATCCGATATTTAATTTTCCACCACATTGTGGTTTTGGTAGGGTTTTTTTTTTTATTATCTTGCATAAGAATCAAATAGTTTTGCAGCTTTAGGATGACAAACTCAAACTCTTCTTCAGAGTAATACAAAAACTGAAGAAAGAGACTTCAGTGATGCACAGCCCTTGTGTTGTTTTGTTACAAGACATGTATCATCATCTTCCCACACACTTTTTATGCAAGAGATGTACAGGATGCTCAGCTTGGCGCTCCACAGTATGCCACCATCATCAAACAAATGACAGGAAATTGGCAACATGTTGTGGATTTGCTTTCTGCAACTGAATGAAAAACACTGTTCAGTACAGACCTCTTGCCCTTCCCTCTCCACCCACTCCTGTCATGCCTTCATGTTTCCAAAGCGGTTCTCAAATTGAAGAAAGCCTCAGTGCTTTATAGGTTCAGTATAAGGTTTGCCAATGTACAACAAAAATTAACCACTCCTGAGGTGTCGTTTGGGAGCCATACAGCCCCTCCTCTCCAAAACAACACTCCACAGAATATATATGTATTTTTTATAAAGCAGAAAGCTGGAAGAGAAAATACTTCATTAGGAATTTCAAGAAGAGTTAGGGAGGGTGGGATGTGATCACTCCATCTGTGATTTTGTTACAATTTCATCTGGAAATTAAGCAGTCCATTGCACATACCACTATAAATGACAGCCTGTGCCCCAGGCTGTTCACCCCAGAGAAAATTAATAGGTAACAGTGCCAGTGCTCTCAAGTGGCCAACTCTGAGCCACACCTAATACTTCTAGTGTAACTCCATTCATACACCTTACTCTCTTAAATTTTCCACAGGCCACTAACAACACATTTGCAACTGTAGTTCAGGAAGGCCTGGAACTGTGCATCTTTCTTGCTTTAAATGCAGACTAAACAAGTCTAGAAGTGTGTTGCCAGTGCTGTATCCTCCTATCCATCTCCAGGGTTAAATCTGCCCGCACAAAAGCTGGAGGCAGCTGGCTGACAAACTGCCCCAGGGTGTAGCCTGCCTCCTATCAAAGGCAAAGGCACTGGCCACATAGTTTCTTTGCACCTAAGGAGCTGCAAGGAATGTTCAAGTCAAAAGGTCTGTCATACTGCTCCTAGGCTCCCTAAGCTGGACTGATTTCCTTGTGGATCAAACTTACAAATTCACAATATGACTGCAGATATAAGCACCACTACTGTACCTGTGCTATTTTGTATTACTTGCTGAACTGCTTCTACTGAGCCACAGAGAGTGGCCCCTAGGCACACTCCAAGATGAACAATGATCTTGTCCACATTATTTACTTGATGAAGGAAAGCCCAAAGAGACACTGATGATATTTCTCAGGAGATAACTTTTAGTTCTTTCTTCTCAGGGACTTTCCAAGATGACTCTCCTGGCTCTTGGGTTGGACCTGACATTGAGCTCTGTGGTAGTGTGGATACCTACCTCCATATTTGTGGCTTCCAGTCAGAAGTGATAGAGCAATTTCCTTCCCTTCAGGACCTTTTTCTGCTGCAAAGGCAGGTGTGATTATTAAGTTACCAGCCATAACTAAGTCATGCTGGATTTCAGCTGCCTAAAAGAAATTGCAGAATGGTTGGGGTTGGAAGGGACCTCTGGAGGTCACCAGGTCCAAACCCCTGCTCAGTCAGGACCACCTGCATCTCATTGACCAGAACCATGTCCAAACAACTTTTGAATATCTCCAAGTATGACAACTCTACAGACCCTCTCTCTGAACAACCTATGCCAGTGCTCTATCACCCTCAGAGTAAAAGTATTACCTGACATTCAGACAGAATGTCCTGTGATTCTATCTGTATTCATTGCCTCTTGTCCTGCCACTGGGCATCAATGAAAAGAGCCTGGCTCTCTTTCCTTCATATCCTCCCTTCAGGTATTTATACACTTTGATGACATTCCCCGCTGATACCCCTGACTCTTCTCTTGTCTAGGCAAAAGAGTCCCAGCTCTCTCAGCCTTTCCCCCTTGGATGGGGCTTTCCATGGTAGGACAGTTCTGCCAACCATGTTGAGGCATACTTCTAGTCCCTTACAGACCCCCAGGTACTTTTCTATAAAACTGATTTCCAGAGAGTCAGCCTCCAGCATATATCAGTGCGTGAAGCTGTTCCTCCCCTGAAGGTTCAGGACTTCCTGTCAGCCCATTTCTCCAACCTATCAAGGTTTCTCTGGATCAGAGCATGACTCTGGTGTATCAGCCACTCCTCCCAGTTTTGTGCTATCAGCAAACTTCCTGAGGGTACACTCTGTCCCAATATCCAGATCATTAATGAAGATGTTAAACAGGATTTGACCCAGTATTGACCCTTGAGGTATACCATTAGTTACTGGCTTCTATGTAGCCTTCATGCCACTGATCACCACTCTCTGGGCCTGGCCATTCAGACATCTTTCAGTCCTCATTGTCTATTCATCTAGCCCACACTCTATCAGCTCCTCCATGAGGATGTTACTGGAGACAGTGTTGAAAGCCTTATTGATATCAAGGTAGACAGCTAACACTGCTCTGTCCTCATTTATGAAGCCACTCATTTCATTATAGAAGGTTATCAGGTTGGTGAAGTATGACTTCCCTGTTGTGAATCCATGCTGGCTACTCCTGATTACTTTCCTGTCCTTCATGTGCCTGCAAATGGTTTCCAGGATTAGCTACTCCATCATCTTCCCAGGGATCAAGCTGAGGCTGATGAGTCTGTAGTTCCCTGGGTCCTCCTTCTTGCCCTTTTTGAGGACAGGAGTAATGTTTGCTTTCTTCCAGTCCTCAGGCAACTCTCCCAGTCTCCATGATCATTCAAAGATTATTGAGAGTGGTCTCACAATGACATCAACAGTCTTCCTCAGTACTCAGTGCATCTCAACAGGGCCCAGGGACTTAGCTACATCCAGTTTCCTTAAGTATTCTCTAACCTGATCCTCTTCCACCAAGGCTGTCCTTCTTGCTCCAGATAGTCTTCCCCCTGGTCTCCAAGTCCTTAGATTTCTGAAGGTTGGTCTTACTAGTAAAGACTGAGGTGAAGAAAGCATTCAGTACCTCATCCTGTTTCCCAGTCCTGTGCCTGGGCCCCTGACTCATTCAGCAACAGATCCACTTACGTATTTATACACACCCTTCTTTTTGCCTTTGACTTCCTTCAGCACATTCAATTTCAGTACATGGGATGTACTAGGGATCCAGCACTTAGGATGTCCAATACTTGGGATGCCGAAGTTGGAAACAAGAGGCAGTATAGACTATGTAAAGCCCTGTCCAGGGGTACAGCATGGGCAGGGGCTTTGCAGATTCTCCTTGAAATGCATTGCAGAAGCATAAATAAGTGTATGCTTCTCAAACATCAGGCTTCAACTTGGATGAAAGCTCCCTAAACTAAATGAGGTGTTTTTCAGATAAAGCCTTATAGGAGAAATGTCATTTCAAACCTGAGCCAAATTCAGCAATGTCTTTGTTGGGGTTATGCAATCTGCAACCAGACTTAGACTGAAACATTTGCATATGCACATTGTTTTCCCACAGAAGATGTTCATGTCAGGAAGGCATGTAATTTCCAGCAGAACTAACTGGAAAAGGACGTACAATTAAACCTGCAAAAGCCAGGCAAAATCTAACCTTATAGCAAAGAGCTTCTCAAAACAATCACAGTTATTACAGTGGATAAAACTCACCAACATGTGCAAGAAGCTTGAAGAAGTACGGATGTAAAGCCTGGATCTTTGGGCAAGTGCAGGGGGGGCAAACTTTATCCCTACCAGATGGCCCTATGATTACACAACATTTCAGCACAGTGCTGGAGTTTGAGATTTTCTGTCTATGGTCTTGCAAGAAGTAGCTTCAGATGAGTTTCAACAGAGTAAATATGCACCATTGACTTTTATTCAGTTTTATTTAATAGACTCTTGCAATACACTTTTAAAAATCTACTTCTACTTTATGACTGTTACTTTCTCATACTCTCCTCCTTAATCTCTTTCCTCCCAGTTCTTTAGTTGTGTAGAAGAACCACTGAGATGTATTTAACTTTCATATAATTTCGTGTTTGGCAATAATACCTCCAATTAACTACTGTCCTCATTAACCAATTTACTCATTTATAATCAAGGGCAATGGCTTTAACAGTTCTAATAATATGCCTTGTTAATAATGTCTTAATGAGGATTATCCTTATATTGCTCTCAGAAGGTTCTCTTTTTCCTTAAAATGAGAAAAGACATATTAATATGAAATAACCTTCTAATTCCTGGCTTAGTGTTTTCTTGGAAAGAAAATAAGATATGGAAAAGTACTGTAGATTTTTAACCTCCGTAGGCTACCATTTAGAAATTCAGTGGCTGAATTCAGTAGGTGGAGTACACGATATACTAGTTCATAAATCAGTTCTGGCCTCAGCTCTCTTTCTTACTTCCTATAGTGGTACACCAAGAGGCTCCTTTATATCCTCAGTTGCATTGGGGTGTAGGCATGCTCATCAGTTTCACTGGATGTACCAAACAGAATACTGTTAATAACTTAGGAAAAGAAGTAAAATCAAAATGAAAATATCTAGTCAAGCTTTTATCAAACCAAATCTAAGAGAATGTTCTCCTGTAAAATTATCTAAGGAAACACAACAAAACTGCAATGACTCTATGTTCTGCTATTAGTAGCACTGAAGATTTAACATCTCGAAAAGGCTGCAAGTGAGAAAGGCTTACTAGTGATCAACAAAAAGAATCTGGCATAGTCACGTTAGAAATAGAAGCTCACACATATACAGGTAAAATAGAAAATCTGTAAATGAAAGTTTGCATTTGAAATAAAAGGGGATGGAAGTATAAATCAGTGCACAGTCAGGCAACCTCTGGAAGTTTACATGTTAGGGGAAGAAGCGCTTGGTGAAAGATAGCTCTATAATACATCTGAACTGGTAGAGATCTGAGTGCATCTCTCATTGTACAGTTTTGCCAAAACAGAGAGCAACAGATGGGTCTGGCAGTCTCTTGGGAATAGAAATCTATTCACTACCACCTGTGCAATGCACGTTTTGCTATGCCACATTCTGTTCACATAAAGACCCACTGACCTCTGATGACCAATATATTTTAAAACAAAATTATAAACTCTTTAAGCCCTCCATCTTCCAGCATGTTATTCAGATGTCCCTGTATTCCCCTTTTCAGCACCATTA
The DNA here is from genome assembly GCF_000700745.2 of Antrostomus carolinensis. NCBI lineage: Eukaryota > Metazoa > Chordata > Aves > Caprimulgiformes > Caprimulgidae > Antrostomus > Antrostomus carolinensis. The sequence continues at coordinate 34,700 of NW_010315772.1, forward strand.
AGGTCTAAATCTTGCCTACCATAATCAATTAGGATTTTAAGGCATACCTAGGTAAGGAAAATAGTTGAATCTCATCAGTTCTCACTGGAGATGTGGCACTTGATATGATAAGCATTTGTGATGAGATGGGGAGAAATTCATCTTCAGAAGTCAGTATTATTTACCAGCATCTTGTAATGTTGGTTTGCCATAATCAGTTCTTTTCTGTCTTACAACTTGTTTTTAATGAGTGGAGATTAGGAAGATGAAAAAAGCAATGTCCCAGCAATGTTTCTGTCTCAAATAAACCATTGCAGCGACAGTTATGAAGTGTCCAAACATATTCAATTCAGGATTTGGCATGGTGTAAAAATGGTAAATGTCACACTGTTTTCAATATTTTGCAGAGATTCAAATCAAGGCCTGTTCATCCTACACATCTGACCACACCCTTAATCTACGTTTTTGATCAAGCACAAAAATTTGAAGTAGCCTTAGCATGAATTTGTGTAAGAAGAGAATTCTCTAACACACAAATAAACTTCATTAGTTTCCATTATTCCCTGGAAGGTTCCTTTGATATCATCAAATACACATGGATGAAAACTTGGTGGCACTAAACCGATCATTTTCCTATTGACTTCATTAGAGGCACTATTTATCCTGGTGTCTTATGAGGAGTAGATTTTGCTCTCCCTTGAGGAGTCCCTGTCTTTATTGTGGGGCAGTCAGTATTCTTTACATAGCAATTCTGAGGCAGCTCATGCAAGTGATAAGAACTCACTGAACCAATTTTGATGGACTTTGAGGCCATTTGAGAAAGTAGTTAAATAGTTGTTTTTTTTTTTAAATGGGATGGTTTTGCTCTCTTCCTTAGGCTTTGAAACAATGTAAAACATCTGATTTGGTACTGAATTTAACAACAAGGGCCTTGCCCTTGACTGTGTACAAGCTACTTCTAAATCACTGGTGTGCCAGTTCAATTCCATCACTTTTGTTTTGTTTTTTTTTTTTGGCTGGAAGAATTTAAAGCCGAACTTAATTAAGCTACTGACATTGTGAGAGGGCATATAAGAAACTGTTTAAAATATGAGCCTTATGTGACTTGGTTCTTGATATCAATCCTATTTTGAATTTGTAAGCTATCATTGTTTAAAACATGTCTTTAAGGCTGTAGTTTTTCCTGTGGCTGGTGTTTTTCATATTTTGCAGAGTTCTATGCCTTCTTTTACACTGAAAGACGTGCATTTTCCTATAGAATATGTTATATGAACTCATCTGGCTCTTGATTAGAATTTGTTTCTCCCCAGTTGAAAGCACTTGGGGTGCATATCCTTCAGAGATAGACAGTTTCATTTTTTCTTTTTATTGTGAAAAGCAAGCTGAAGTTAGAGGGGAAGAATTGGGGATGAAGTTGAGCAACACCTGGTCTGACATTTTTCAGTTCTTACCTCATCGTCAACAGACGTTGATACTTTTTCCTATGTTTGCAGGACTGGTTTGGCTATGACATAAACAGAGATAAGAGAGGCCACAGAGAAAGACAGATGGAAAGAAACACAGCTGAAGGATGGAGATTAATATACCAGGCTCATGGCACGTTGGTAAAAATATGCACAAAACATGTCAGACAGTCATAAAACAGGACACTGGCCAAGTTGAAACCATGACCTCCTCAGTCCAAAATCTTCTTATAAACCAATACACAGTTTTAGCTCACCAGCAGACTTGGTCAGCTCTGGAAAATTGAAATAGCAGTGCATTTTTTTTCATATCTTCTAGCCAAAATCTTTGTCCAGTTAGACTTCAGTGAGTTACAAATCACTGAGATTTCAGTGCTAATAAACTCTTCCACTCCAATTATTTCACTTCTTTGAAAGCATATGATTCAGCCAAAACTGGAATTGGTTTTCTCATAGGTATAGTAATATCTGTTCATTTACTTAGAGGTGTAGAGTAGATTTGCCATTTGATTATCCCCTGGACACTAAAACACATTGAACTAGTAAATAAAAAACAATCCAACTGACAGAGGAGCCTGAAAGTTTAAAAACTGGTCATTAAATGCCATATTAAATCCTTAGTTGGAAAACTAAAAATAACCATGTTGTGTTCAATGGATATGAAGAGTATATGAATGAGGAAAATGTTCATTTACACAATCCAGACTGGTTTGATTCAAGAAACAGCCAACCAGTTGGCCAACTTGCAAGATGGATTACTACTTCACACACCACAATTAAAGTCTAGACAGATCTCCGCCATTTCATGGTGCATAATTATTTCAGACTTCAGTTCATAATCATTAGCTTTTTAGACACTTGTAACCCATTTAGCATCAGCCTGGAGGTACTACCTGAATACTTTCATCTACTTGTTCTGAAGGGCAGCGGCAGACACAGGAACTTCATTGTTATAAAAGAAAACACACCTTAGCCCAGATCTGGGCAAAACATTGACACTCTCAGCCTTGAGATCCATCTTTATCTGCTGAGGTAGTATCTCTGTTCTGATCTCCCAGGCCAGTTATTACTTATTCCAACTTGTGATGGAAGTAAACCATAGCAGAAGCTAAAAGGCCGCTATTCAGAGCCCTCTAGAAAAAAAGTAAAAACCTGAGGAACAGATCTAGGAAATGCTACACAAATTAGAGATTAAAAGAAAGAGCTGGCCTGGTAACATGCCATGGATGCTCAATATCTGTTGCAATCTGGCTCGGTGCTTTTGCTTATGAAGGATATGCTCAGGACCCCCCTCCCTTGAGTCAGCAATAATGTAGAAGTAATTTAATATCCTGCAAAGAGAGGTCTGACATGTTTTTGTGTTTCACTGGCTCAATAACCTAATGTTATTAAAATTTCTTCCAACCCTCTTGCTATTAGGCAGTGTTTGATCAGTCATGAAAGATTGAGCAGGCCATTAGCTTATAGAGTTCCCTTCTGATACAGAATTACATGGTAGACTGATTCAACCTGTGTGTGAAAGCAAAAATAAGACTTTCTTTGGCTCCTTTATCATTTTTCTGTTTTGATTTCCTTGTATTCTTTTTCCAAGAATGTTAGACTAGTAACATCCTATGACTCTATGACATTTCACACTTACTTAGCAATGGTATTTGTAATTTATCTCTGATAGCAATCTGCCTATGTGAAGGTATGCAATACATCTTGGGCTCAGGCAAAACCTCCTTTTCCTCCTTTTACAGATATCCTTGTGCAGTTTTGACTAACTGCATTACCAGTTTGTTTTTTTTTTGCTATGCTTCTTTTGTAGCTTTTTACACCTTCACTTCTAGAAGTAGGAGACAAACATCAAGATGAATGTCTGCTTTTACAATGCATTCCCTAGGGGGGGGAAAAAAAAGCATAAGAATGTACTTCAACATGCACATGTTTATAATTGTCTTGAGCATTCTCAAAACACAGCAGTGCATTATCTTTCCTAATTTCCTTTTAATCTTCCACAGCAATAACCTCTCTCTTAACACAACTCTCTGAAGAGCTGGTGCTGAATGTCTCCCTTGTACTCCCAAATGTTAGGATGCTCAACGCACACTCCCCTGCAGAAACAAAATCATGCCTCAACTCAGCCCTAGAATGTAGCATTTTTAGATCAATACATGGATACATTTGAATGATGGGCATCTCATATCTGTTTTTAATGATGGTTGTGATGTCTTCCCCAGCTGGTGGCATGGAAATAGGCTTGTCACTACAAGAAGAAAAAGAAAGCCCATCAGCCTTTTAGAATCTAGATTTACATCACACCAGACATTTTCATTACATTTTATGCTATGCCATAAACACAGAAGTATGTGTTTCTTTTTGTTGTCCATAAAATCTTGTGAGAACTCGGTGTAGGGCAGAAAATAGCCTCAGTGAACAAGCTTCCATAGCAAAGAATAGTCAACTTATTTGCAGAAAAAGAGGCTTCAGGAGGCATAACTACATGACCAAGATGACATACCTTGTTGCTCTTGACTGTATTTTCCTTAGCTTTCTTGAGGGGAGTCCCATTTCACCTGTCTTTGCCCTCATTGATGCACAATTTGCTTACTATGGCAAACAAATAAATTCTGATAACAACCATAATCAAGCAAACAATATAGAGGCTTCTTTACCAGGAAGATTTCGCCCTCTCAGTAAAAACAATGAGAGCTGTTGCCATAAATCCACTGATGGCAGATACTAGTGCTTTGATTACATCCATCAGCCATTTCAGTCCCATTCATTATTTGCTGGACAAGGTCCTCAACAGACCCTCTGTCACACATGAATAAACTCTCTTTCTGCTATGCCAGCAAGCAGGATTGATTGGCAATGCAAGAGCTTCGACACACTAGCTGCATCCTCAGCCTGCCACTGAGTCTGGCAAACCCTGATGCTTCCTCAATGCTTCATGCTCTATTTAATGTCTTTGGTGGGTAGCATTCATCCTACCTAAAGCAACTATAGCTAGCTGCCTAAAAATTAGGTTTAGACTAAACTAATTAACTCTTTTGACTCTGAAGGACATGGAGAGAAATAGGTCTCTGCCAAACCACAAGTGATGGTCTCCACTTGTCTCAGGATGGAAAGACTGCTTTCTTCATGGGCTTCACTCTCTCTTCAGTTGAACAAAGAAGTGTCATGAACTGACTGGGCAAGAATTTTAAAATATTGATATAGGCTGTAATAGGCAATATTATACCACTATATTTATGGCTTTTTAGGTTTTTTCATGCAAGCAAACAGGAATTAGAAATACCATATGTGTAACAGTGATGTCCAGTATATATTACAATATAGTGACAGAGCTGTATCATTATGAGACATGGTGACAGAGTGTTATAACTCCTATACAGCAAGCAAATATGTATGGCTGAAGTACCACAAATATACATCCATGTCCATTCATATGACATGGCCATAGTTGGCTTTGCCTGTGTTATGATCTAGCTGATTATCTAGAGACAATGCTGCTGGCCTTTACAGGGCACTTCCTTCCCCTTTTCCAAATCTGGCTGCTTAAACTGTGAGTAGAAAACTGCCAAAGGCTCCCTGTACCAGAGAATACACTGAAATTATAAGCCTAGGAACTACTTTTTCCTGTTCTTTATATTACTCCACTAATTTATCTGTCTCCCAGTTGTCTTCTGCACTGGTTTTCTGAGTGTTTATGTTCTTTTCTTTCCCTTCTTCTCTTTATATTACCTGTCAATGTAAAATTATAACAGCACAGTAACCATTTCTCACGCTTTTAATGACAGCTCATAATTGCTGACAAGAAAGGGAAGCAAACCATGTGAAAATATATATGCATAAAATTGTCATAATGTCATACACAATGCTGAGATCAATAATGAGGAGGTTGGGACTTAGTTAAGATATCTAGACAGCAAATATATACCAGGAAGAAGAGGCAGAATAGAAAAATAAAATAAAGTAGTATCTGTAGAAAGCTAAATGAATATAACAAAGTTATGTTAGAATCAGGTGGGAAAACTCTGTTCGCTTTGGGTGGCATAGATAACTTCAGGAACAACGCAATAAACGACATTTGTGGCACCTAACTGGTACCATTCCACTATTATTCTGCAGGACAGGTGCCTTCCTCACTGTAATTACTGCCTCCTGAAAACAGCAAATGTTGGGCTGCTTCTATGAACACAACCACAAAACCCCATCACAAACTAAGTTCCTGGGACCAGGCTTTGGATGTCATGGGTCCACTCAAGCTCTTGAACTTGTTGGTTCACCAATGATAATTTCTTAATTTATTTTTGCACTTTAGCTTCTCAGCTCATGCTATTTAACTGATGCAATAGACCAAATGTTTCAGAGGCCTCTCCTTACCTGCTGGAGGAAAAGGTGCCAAATTCTGCCAAGGATCCTGAAAAATGCAGCAAAAGAGGGCTTTTGTGAGAGACAGAGTGGATTGTTTATATCTGGAGCAATGACTACAGCTCCTGCCTTCATTGGCATCTTCTAGCAACACAGCCACGTTCACTGTTTAGGCAAAAACTCGAAAAAGGCCCAATCTGCAATGCTGAGTAGCCAGTACTTACTTACCTCAAATCATTTGCTGTTGAAAACTTGGTCGTGTCTCCTCAGGTTTGCAGCTAAGTCATTCCAATAATAGGAGCTGCACTTGGCCAACTGTCATTTAAGTCTGGCCTCTCCAATTACAGAGACCTGCCTGGTTTCCCAAAGGCAATTGCCTCATTCAGACATCAATGTTCATTTCTGCAGACCCCATCAGACTGCACTCAAGGTTACCTAGCACATGTATTCTTCAGAAACACCAAGTGATTTCTCTGTCAACACAGATATTAGTTAGAACGTACTAACTTTGATTAGGATAACTGGGGGTAGGTAGGCAAGGGGAGAATGACAAGAAACAATCTTGTGATCTACTCTACTAACATCAAAGAGGAGGAGGTTTTGAGGCTTTTTGTGCTAGACCTCTCTATTTTTGCCTTTTTAAGGAAGCTGGGCACTGTGAGAAGCATAGCTTGCATTTCCCTTCTTTCTGAGCTGATTCTGATCTCAGTAAATAAAGTTAGTGGCTGATTAGCCCTGAGCTTCACTTCTGGAACACAAACTAATTCTTATCATGCAGTATTTCCCTTAAATTATCCTTTGAGGTACTGGGGCAGGAGAAACATTTTCTTTCTGGGATCTGAGTGAGATTGCATTAGTGTACAGATAGATAGGATGACTGAGTTTCACAACTTTCTCTGCAGAATTGTGTATCTCACCAGCTTCCCGTTACAGGATGTGCTCTGGCTGGTGCCTAAGGTACTTAGATGACTTTCAGACATACATTTCTTTGCTCCAGTGTTTTCCATACTTAATGCCTATTCTCAGAAATATTCCATTAACATTCTCTTTGCTGTAAGTGCCCCTAGTCACTTGACATTTGGGAATAAGCAGCTTACGTGGCCTAAGATGTCAGTTAATTTTAGCAGTGGCAAGGCTAGTGCTGGCAGTCCACCCCACACAAAAATGTTGGTAGCATGCCCCTCAATCCAAATGTTAGTGGTCTGAAAAGGCCAACAGCTTCTGTCCCTGATTCATGGAAAGGAAAAAAGGTAATTTCAATATTAAAAAAGGCATCTGCATACATTTGCTATGTGAGCTCACTGGCATGTATCCCTGCCAACTTACTAATATCTTGGTCAAATACTCAAATCTGGCATGTTTTACTGCTTCATGTCCTTTGTCTTCAAATACTGTTGCTATGTCTGGAGTGCACTGCTGAGACAAAAATAACCTATTGCACATTTCAGAGCACTGCCTTCAGTGTAGACTGGATTGTGTCAAGCAGAATTTCACCTGGAGGAGAAAAGGAGGAAAAAAGTAACCCCTTGTATTCCTGAGTTTTTAGCTCACTGGTGCTGGATTGATCTTGTGATGAACTACTTACAGGCATCATGGCCACACAGAGCTGGGGGTCTAGAGGAAGTACCCGCAGTGAAGCTCTGCCCTTAGGGAGAGCTATACCCACATACACTTCTCACACCAGAATCAGAGCTGCAGGAGGTAAATCATAAGCAGTCATCATTATGGTCTTGGGAGTCTGCAGCATGCACAGCCTCCCTCCCACCCCCATGACAGGACAGGTACAACACACCTTGCTGGAGGGTGCTACTGAAAAGGGAGGAAGAGAAGAGGAAACCCTTTACCTCCTTTGCGTTACTCTGTGCTTGAATATCCACAGAAAAGATGTAGTTTACTGAAGCCTGGGACTGAAAAAGCTTCATTTCTACAGGTTGATGTCTTGAGGTTAGTTGATGCTGCTTTATAGAAAGGTGCAAGTTTTGGCTGAAATTCTGCCTGGAGCTCAAACAGGTGTAAGACCAGGAGGCTCTGCTGGTGCCATTCCCACTACACGCACCATTTGGATGTTTGCAACAAGGTTCCTGGGCTTCCTCACTTATTGTCTTCCAGACCCTTTTCTTTCTCTCAAGTTTGGGCAATATCACATACCTGGTTCAAAAATTACCATGGGGAGAGACAAAAACCACAATTTTTATAGTTCGTGCATCAGCTGGAAAATTATTCCAATAAAAAAATATCTGTAAACTTCACATAGAGAAGTCTGAACAAAATAAAAAATCTCCTGCCTGGAAGTGACTTATTTTGTTATTCTGAGTCTTCCTAGCAAATCTGGCAGCAGGTCATACTTGTATCATTGCTCAGTGCAGCCTGTCCTCTTTGTCCCTGCACCAGACAAGTGTTCCCATAGCTGGCTGAATCATTCAGCCCTCCTTAGCCAACTCCAAATTGTGAGCAGTGACTCTTTTCCAGTCTTATTAACATAAACTTTGTTTCGGCTCTCCAGGTGCCACAAAGTAGAAGGTAGGCCTGGAAAGAAAAATCATCTAGACCCACTTTGTTGGTGTTGTTATTTATGATGCTTTGAGTTCAAAGACCGTTTGAGGTAATGCTGAAGACACTTTAATACAGAGAAATGTTCAAAGCTGGGCATGTGTGAAGAAGATAGGATAAACATAACCTTCCAAAGCCTGTCACAGCTAATTTTCTAGTCCATTACTGCATTTTCAGAGTGGGCTGCTCTTGCTGACTTCACTGGTGCATTGACTGAAACAGGCTAGCTCTTGTCAATGTTTCCAGAGTTCAGGAGAAAACAGTAATTCTCAGTGAGCCTAGGTATTTCAGAGCTGGAAAAAGAAAAGGCTGACAGTATGTTTTACTCTGTTGGAACAAGAGAGAAGGAGCGAGACACTGGTTTCATAAGGAGTTCAGACCTAGTAAGTGTTAATATTAAAATATAAATTTTAGTTGGTCTCCTTTAAGATTACTCATTGTTGAGCAAAGCTTTCATTAAAGCAAGGTAAAAAAGTGCAAGCTCTGGCCAGAGTGATAGCTTTAAAAGTGGATTTTGCAGCTTTTGTTACATTTCACTGCATTCTTAATCTGTCTGTACTGCTGATAACCAGGGCCTGCTTTGCACTGGGGATGGTAGAGAGGGAGCTAAGGTGTATTTTTTTGTATACTTCTCTATATTTTGAACACTGGTCATTAAAATGACAAAGGCTTATTTTCCTGAAGAATTTAAATCTCGAAAAAAGTATAAGAGATTTTTATCCCCCACCCCAATGCTTCTGCTCTCTTTTCTGAGATACCAGAGGTTATTTCTGGTGACTGAAAGTGCCTAGGAAGTGTAGAATCTGACATAAATCAAGATTTGATGCATTACAGCCATGTCCTCCAAGTACTGGGGCACAGATTGAAAGGATCAGGCTTTGGAGGAAAAATAGTCCTATAATTCTAGGTACTAAGTGCCCACATTTGTTTCCAATTTACAGTTCTGTTGTAAAATCATAAACCTCAAATTATTCAGGAGATATAAAACCATATCTCATAGAGCACTAAGAATAATTGATGCAATTAAATACCTTAATAAATTAATGTGAGTGCCCCCTTATTTGTCATTGTGCCTTCCAGGGCTCTGTTGAGTTGAGGTGCAGGCCATGCCAAAACATCCAATGTGCAATGAAATGAAGACCAAAAAGATTAGGCATGAGCAAGCCTCGCTCTCCACTGCGGGAGACTGGCCAAAAGGAAATTCACAAATCCATTTCTTCAGGTGTTTGCTGTGTTTTAGGTGGGTTTTGCTGTGTGTGCCTTGCATCCTGCTGCTAGTTCTCATTCCCTTCTCTCTCTTCTAGCTGCATCACTTTTTCTTTCCTTTATTTTTCCTTTATTTCCTTTATTCTTCCCTAGCTTTATTACTTTTCCCCTGAGTGACAGCTCTGACTAATGAGGACCAGTTTGATCTGACAGAATCTTTAAATTTCTCTTCTCCCATAAAATCACGAGGAATTTTTTTAAATCAATTTTCCCAATTACTATTAATTTACTAATCTATCTGATCTCCAATATGATTCCTAGAACAATTCCTTCTGATTGCAGACTGTATAATGATAATACTTGAAAACATATCAACCTTGATCTGAAGGGAAATTCTGGGGAAACACAACTGACCTCCCTCCTTTTCATTTACAGAGCCAAACAGAGCTCTGAGAGTTACTCTAAAACTCCCAAATCCTACATCAGATTTGGAACTGATGAGCCAAATACATGGAGATCAGCTCTCCTTATGGTTTCTGGGTTTAGTTTAACCACAAAGTGATAAAATAGGGTTGCAGGTGACACAATTTCCCTTTGTTCTAGGTATGGCCTGGCCTGTAGGCCAGACTTCCCTGTGTGCATTGAATAGAGGGGAAGTCACACATTTATTTGACCTCTGAGACTTGGTATAAAGTTACCAGAGCAGAATATCAGGTTTCTGAAGGATTGCCATTATGGTGCACTAATGCCAACTGCAGTAGGATGGAGGGACATGCACAGACTCAAAGCCTAGCTGGCTTTACTGGTAGATTTTATTTTGAACATTTTTCAAAGTCTCTCCTTATAAACAAGAGACGCTGTATGATTTGAAATAAAATGTCTCAGTCAGAAAGGCAATACGGTGACATCCCAAGTACTCTTCTCTCACCTGTTCACCCGACTGGACTAGTAGCCTCTTCTTGTGGTACTAACAATCATTTTGCTGACACTACTGTTGTTACGGGGCACAGCTCTTACAGTGGCATCTGTGACTTTGCAAAACTGAGAGATGGAACAACCAATTAATTTCTTCATGTCTCTTGTTCGAGGCATGAATAGCTGAACATAAGCTACTTCTCTTCATATGCTACATATGAATGTTACTTCAGTTCCACTGTAATGTGAAAATAATAATGAAAAAACCCCTTAATTTCACAAATTATTTGTCTACCCAGTTCCACTGGTTTACTTATATCTTCAACTGTGTTCTTGAAAATTCATTAGCATGTTGCTTTCTTTTTCTAAGATTTATACAGGCAAGACAATTCTTATTGGGAGAGCAACATACAGGGAAAGCAACATCCATCACAATCAGCATTAAATTGTTGCTGCTCAGTGCTGAAATTGGGTTCCGTCTCATTATAACCTATTGGAAGGAAAAAGGAAGCAAGAGCATAAATACCAAGGGCCAATTTTTCCAACAGAACTCCAAAAAGTCACAAATAGTATGTGCTACTCTGTACATTTACATGATAGTAGGCATAAATTTACATATACAAAATACATCATTGGACACAGAGCCCTCTGTGAACATGAAATGTCCCATTGCCTGCGTAAACACAAACACTTACAGATACCCTGAACATATTTTTGCAGAATGACTCATGGTTGCCTTGAAAAGGTAAATGGAATTGGCAAGATTGTGCTGATATTTCTAACCAATGAAACCTTTCCGAACACAGAAAAATCACCTGTACTCCTTAGGTAGGAAACCCAGCCAGTCCAAAATTGTAATTGTTAGTCATTTCTTAATGATCAAAGAATCAATCATACTTTGAAACAAAGTAATTTCTTTTCATTTTTTTAAAAAGTATTTCTCTCACCACCACCAAAGAGCACTGTAACACTTTTAAAAAGCAAATTACTTCCGTGAGGAGAACAAGCATAAGTAATTTCAGCCCAAAGCGTAATTTTTCTGGAAAGTTTTATGCAGCTGAAAAGAAGGTTGTAGCATGAGAGTGTTTTCTCAGTCATAACTATAATGTGATGTTATAATGAATGCTAGAAGTCAAGCCTTCATTACCTAGCAAACAACAGAAGTGAAACAGAAACCCAGCAGGTGATTTGGATTTAAGACACAGTGACAATATATATTTCCATCAGTCCAATTTAGTTTCCTTTTACTATCAGGTCATTACCTACTGAATGCAAATCTGGAGAGTGTCTCCACAGCCATTCTTTGGGAATATTTGGAAGTGTATTAGCAGCCATCTAGCTGTTTCTAGATGGTTTCTTGATGCTCCTTACAGTAAGGAGCATCAATCTCTAATTTTTATATGAAAGTATCTGATTATGGTGTACTTAGAGCCTTCTTCCTAAGAGACAAAGGATGAAAATGACTGTTATGTTTTTAGGAATATGCAGAGAGCCACAAGGGTCTCTTTATAGTTCATAACTACATAATAGAAGGTAGCAAGTGAAGAAAAACAAAGTATTTTATTTATCATGTAGAAAGAGCACTACTTTCCAGAACACCATTTTAATTTTCTTCATTACCACAGAGAAGTTTATGCTCCTCTGCTTTTTATTTCCTATAGGCTAGACTATACTGTTTAGTCCATTTTTGTGGGTCACTTTATATACACAAAGGATACAACCAAATACTGCTTTTTAGACTTGATCTCATGAGGAAAAAGACTCTCCTTTGGAAGTGATGTGGGAAGGGCAATGAGATAGCAATTACCTCCTCATTAACTTTGTCCCATGTCACACATACTGCCAGGGCAAGTCCCGCATTGCCACCACAGTTACACTGAGCTCTGGGATCCCACTGGTTTCCTGGGAATGGAAAGTATTCAGAAACCAGAGGAGAACCGCCCTTGCAGGTCACAGGTCCAGACTGTCCTTACAAAAGACTGCCTGTGTGCTTCCTAATTGCTGTTCCCTTACACACCTCAAGCTCTAAGCCTGAAAGGAATCACTAAATTTTAACAGGATTGAGAAAGTCTTCTGTTGTGATATAGAGATTGAAAGTAGAGATAAAACTGTAAAATTCTGGAAGAAAATACATTCTTCCTAAATGTGTCTAACTAATTTTGTAATATAACTATTTGCAAACCACAGCAAGCTAATGAGAAATTAATACATGTGCTCTTAAATTCTGCTTTTCATGACAAAGATGATCATGGCAAAAGTCAGGGCATCTAACAGACTACTACATTGAAACTTCAAAGTTACCTTCTTGTTTTTCAAGCAGAAGTTCAGGTCTCATTTGCTAAAACATACAAACAAATAACTGTATGTCTTTATGGAGTGACTTAGTAAGAGATTATCAAATCTGGAAGACAAATAGGAATCTTTACACAATAGTACGTGTAATATTAGCTAAGCAATCATATGTGACTGTAGACATATATGTCTCTAGCCTGAAGAGTTAAAAATATTTTCTGATCTGCTGAGTGAGCCTTTTCAGTTACTAAACAGCCTTTTTTTTCAAAACCATTTTCTATCTGAGTTACTTTAGAAATTGAGATCAATGTTCTGTAGTAAAGAGGGGGCTCTGGGTTGAAACAGGGCAATTCTTAACAGTTTCAAGTGCACTTGATAGTAACCCAAAACATGATCCAATACTAAAACTGCATTAATGGACAGTGTTGAAATACAACAAAGATACTTAAGGTAAAACCAGATTTCGATTAAATGTTTACAGATTGTCTTCTAAACTGACTTTATTTGGCTAAACTTTAGCTTGAATCACAGACTTTAGCAACTTTTAAGTATAATTTACAAGCACAGACAAGTCAGCTACCTGTCCACAGAGACTGGCCAACACACAGTTTATAGCAAAACCTATTCTTCAGTGCATGATCTCCTATGATTTCAGTGGATTCACAATGCAGCATTCAGGTTTACAACACAGCATTCAGAGTAAGCCTTGAAGAGAAGTGGTGTCAACCTATGGTGGTACCTAAGCACTGTCTGTACCTGATCTGACTATTCATCAAACCATCTAAAAATTAGCCATGTGGAAAGGCGGGATGGGAACCAATAAATTCTGAAAACCATTGACTTCTGAGCCAAAAACAATGTGTGTGAATTAAACCACAAAGATTTTTATACTTCCAGCTCACAATCTCAGTTTTATGTAGTGAAATAACTGCTGGGAGATCACAATGTTAATGAAAGATTGTCCAAAAACTGTTGTTGTGAGGAATAAAAGGAAAAATAAGTAAATGGGGTGAAAATATGGCTGTAAGCAAAAAACAAATCTCCCTCACCCTTTTTATTGCATTTGCAGTTTGTTTTTTTTTTTTCTGTTCTGCAGTTTCCCTGCACCATTTACTTCAAACACCTCTTGCTTTGGCCCTTTTCTTTCTGTACAAGTTTAGAAGATGTTTTAGCTACAAGGCAATGGGAAGGGACCTCAGAACTTTTAGGTGCAGGAGGTGGGGAAAGGATAAGAAAAGGAGAGGGGGAGAGATCTCTGTTTCCACCTCTTTTCACTACAGGCCCACTACAGACTCCACACCTGGCTCTTAGGCATCAGGGAGGTTTTGCTGTTTAAAAAAAAGATGGATGAACTCAGAGCATGGTAAGTACCAGTAGTAGTGGGGGAGCAAGCAAGGACTTGAAAACTGATGGTCAAGCTGTAAGCAACAGTTGGGAATAGGAAGAGCTGGGAAGTATTTCATAGAATCATAGAATGGTTTGGGTTGGAAGGGACCTTAAAGATCATCCAGTTCCACCCCCCCTGCCATCAGCAGGGACACCTTCCACTAGACCAGGTTGCTCAAAGCCTCATCCAGCCTGGCCTTCAACACTTCCAGGGAAGGGGCATCCACAACTTCTCTGGGCAACCGGTTCCAGTGTCTGACCACCCTCACAGTGAAGAACTTCTTCCTAATATCTAATCTACCCCTAGCCTCTTCCAGTTTAAAGCCATTTCCCCTTGTTTTGTCATTAACTGCCCTTATGAAAAGTCCCTCCCCAACTTTCTTGTAGCCCCTGCATATACTGGAAGCCGCTATAAGATCACCCCAGTGCCTTCTCTTTTCCAGGCTGAACAGCCCCAACTCTCTCAGCCTGTCCTCACAGGAGAGGTGCTCCAGCCCTTGGATCATCCTCGTGGCCTCCTCTGGACTCGTTCTAACCTGTCCATGTCTCTCTTGTGCTGGGAACTCCAGAACTGGATGCAGTACTCCTGGTGGGGCCTTACTATTCTGCTCTTGGTTGGAGAAAATGCTCTCTTAGGACTCAAATTGATATATTATAGAAACAGCCTCATGCAAACACTTAAGAGATGTCTGCATATATATATTCCAGGGATTTGTTTTGATGCTTTTAGTTCCTTTACCTATGCAACTTACAGGGACAGAAGCAGTGCAGAGCTGAAAGCTGACAGGAAACTATCTATAATCTTTTCACTGTAGAGACAGTGAAATAAAGCAGCTTGAAGAAAGAGTATGAACTGATCCAAGTGTTCTCATTTAGTAGAAAGCAAAGAGGAAGAAAATTCTTTGTGAGACCTGGAAGTCATGAAGATTGGCTTTGCTGACCCAGGGAGAAATCAGTTGGCAAACAGAGACAGTTTGCAGACTTTCCCTCAGACCAATGACAACCTCCAGGGAAGTGCAGGTATCCCTCACTGTTCCCCAAAGACCTTCACTCCACAGCCTCTCCTTGATGCCTCCCCGGTTCGGAGGCAAACAGAGCTCTGGGGGCTCCTGCAGACCCAGAGCCAAACCAATGCCAGAACACAAATTCAACCCCCTGCACAGGCCAAATTTAAGACTCCCTACTTCAACGCAGGGACTCAGCCTAAGCTGAGACCAGCATAAGGCAAGATAATGTCATCCCTGCCTTAAAAAATTGTTGGCTTCCAAGCACTTCTAAGTGTAAGAAAAGCCATTTATAATTGCTTTTATGAAGAACCATATATAACATTCTGCTGTTGGGGCCAGCCCTGTTCCTGTGCGCTCTACTTTTAGCTGTGAGCTCTCTGAAGGCTGTAGGTAGGCTGGGAAAGGAAAGGTTTTGCCCAAGCAGTGCTCCTTGGGCCTCACCACCACACAGCACATAGCTCCTGCTGCATAACCTGGCTTTTGCAATGCTCGCTAAAGTCATTACTTCCAGAGAATAACTGTAGGTTTTGTGGCAAGACGCCAGATGCTGGTGGAGGTAATTGGATGAGCTGTGTTGGTGCTGGTACTCCTGACTCCATGGCACTTTGTCTCCCAAAAAATGCAGCCAGTATTCAAAGCACAGCCACCCCTGAAAACAATGATGACAAATTACCATCTCTGTACTACACCATTACTTCCCTTTATACAGTACTTCTACACATTCCAGTACTGGCTAGCAGAGACAATATAACCAAACCATAGCCTGGCCCAAACCAAACACCATCAGCAAGATCTATGCTTTCAGAAAAGCTTTAGTCACCCAACTGCTTTAAGCCCTGGCCTAATCAGGAGTAAAGAGGGAGAGTCTTGGGTTAGTTCAGATCACAAAAGGTACTGAAGTGACTACAGAAGGAGTTTGGAAACAAACAATATACGGAACAGTTACACATTGCCAAGAGCAGATGGTAATCACTCAAGAGTTTTGAAGCAATTCAATGATAACACAGCTGAATTGCTGAGAGACTTGTGTAACCTTTCATTTAAAACACTCTGGGTACTTAGGACTAGATGATAATATGTGATGTGGAGGTCCCAGTGGAGAATTACAGGAACATCAGACTGATGTCCATATTGGACAAACTAATAGAAAGTATAAAGAGTTAGCAGGCAACTGCATAAGCATTGAACCACAAATAATCCATAGAGTCAGAGGGGCTTTATATAAAAGGCCACAATCCCGCTTTTAATTGTGACAGTATCAAGAAGCTTGTGGGGCAGGGTTATCTGGCCAACATTTGTAATTCCAAAAGGCTTTGGCAAAAAGCTCTTAGAGGGAAAGTCTTACATGATTATAAGATAGGAAACAGAACAAACGACCATTTCTTTCAATGGAGAGAGGAATCAAGAGGAATTTTTCAGGGGTCTGTGCTGGGACCTCTACTGTTCAACATATTCATAAGAAAACCTGGAATGAGAAAGCTTGTTGGCAACACCACATTTATCAGTCTAGCAAGAGTGCAGGCTGAGTGTATGAAGTCTTAGAGCAAGACTGAGAAACAGAATAAAATGTGTAATAAAATGACAGATGATGTTTGGTACCGCTAAATGCAAAGTGATGGGCATGGGGAAAAAAACACAAAAAAGGATGGGCTTTAAACTGGTCTTCACCCCTTAGGAGGTCCTGGATCTCTTGTAAGTGACTCTACTGAAACAACAGTTCAATATCTGGTAGCAGTCAACAGAGCAACTTGAATTTCAGTGTTATTAGAAAATGAATACAGGGCAAAGTGGAACATGATTCTGTGACTGTATAAATCCATGCTTTGTCTGCTATTTGAATGCAATGTGCATTTCTGGTCCCCTCATCTCAACCTTGAGAAGGTTGAGAGAAAGGCAACAAGGATGATCAAGGGCATGAAAGGTTTGTTATATTGAGGATAAATGAACAGGCTAAGCACTGCAGTCTGGAAAAGGGATAACTGTATGTGCCATGGATGGATAGGGATTGATTGTGCAGTGTCTTTTAGTACAAGAACTGGAAAGCATCAGCTGAAGATAACATGAGCCAGGTTCAAGACAAACAAAATATTTTGATTAGTCATACAGGAGACTGTGGAACTTATTGCTAAATTACTTCAGGGTACTAAAAATTAACATGGTTTCAAAGTGATACTACACAAGTGCATGGAAGAGAAATATAGTGATAATTGCTACATACAATGAAAAAACAGATCCAAGCCAAGAAGTCTCTGAACTGGAAAGAATTGAGGCCTGAGAGATTTAGGAGAAAGTGTCACATGTGCTTCACTTTTCTTATTCTTCTTTGATGCCTGTTTGTAGATACTTTTAGTAGCAGGGTACTTGGGTTAAATGGATAATTGTTCTGACCCAGCACAGTCATTCAGCTGCTGTTAATATATTTATATCCCCTTCTGACCCATGAAATAAACAGATGGATTCTAAGCTTTTAGTGGATGAAGCCCCTTTGAAATGCACTGTCCCAAATGGGCACTTGCTGTTCAGTTTGGCTCTCCACAGAATAAGCCATCCATCACATCAATAGCTTTCCTTTAATCTAAGTACAGTTAAGAAGGATTTTTAAGTTCTTTGAACATGAACTTTCAGTGCAGGAAGAGCAGGCTTTCTTGTGGTAATCAGTTGTATTTCTCTGAATGTTGTGTCAGGGTATAAGTATGTTAGAAAACATAGGAACTCTTATTTTTTGTTGTAACAAGACGTCTGTAGTTCCTTGAGTAAGTACCAAGGGGCCCATTGTCTTTAGCCTGTGCAAGTCCAGTTACTTTGTGTAAACTATACAGGCCTTACTAACGACTATGCCCTTGCAAAGGAGCTAAAAGACTGATAAAAGGAGAACATCCTGCCCTAGTAGGCACCAAAGGCAGGATAACTGCCTGAAAAGGATGAAGTCAGTAAGAATCTGCAGAAACTGAGGGAAAGATAAATGCAGCAGGATATGATGATGGTATGTAGATCCTACACAGAGTTTCTTTCCCCAGGACCTGCACAGGCTGATGTTGCCAATGGGAAGAAGGTGGTGAAGCCTTGTCAGCACAACCCTTTCAGTGTACCACAGGCAAAGCTGCACCCCTCTCACATGCCCAGTGCTAAGCCATTAAGACTGGGCTAGGATGAAGAGCTGGGTCACCAGGCCAAGCCAAATGACAGAATGAGAAACAGCACAGAGGCAAGAGCAGATCAGGAGCTACACACCAGTGGTGCAAGAGCATCAGCAGGTTATCAGCCTCACAGAAGCTGCAGAGGAATCCACCCAGGTGACCCCTCTCACCTCTCTCTGCGAGGACTGTAACAAAGAGAAGAGTATTACTGGTTTCATAACTTTGAACAAACTGAGCTGAACACTATGGCCAAGAATAGCTTCTGAGTGGTCATTTAGCTGCTTCATCATATATTATTCATAGCCTCTGTATTTTTCATGATCTATGTTCAGTTCTCTTTTCCTTTCTTTCATATGGTCTTATTGCACACACAGATTTAGTGCTTCTGAGGTTTCTAGGCAGCTGTCTACGGTGGCACTTCTGCCACCATAGGAACAAGGGGAACACTTCTGCCTGTACAACAGGAGCAGTTCATGTTGAAGAAATGGTTCACAAAACATTTCTCCCTACATGCATTTCTTAACAACCCACATAGACATTCTAACATCCTGTCCAAATGTCTGTGTCTCTGGCCATCCCCTAGCTTATCTCCATGGCTTCATTTGAGATCTGTCACCTCCTGCAAGAGCCTTCCCTCCCTCTTTCTGCCTGTTATCACCTCTGAGGCAACTAACTGAATAGAGTTTCAGTCTAATCTCATCTCTCTTTCCCACTTATAAATGAATGGCTGAAATTTAAGACAAGTTTGGCAGCCTGCCACCCCATCAACTATTTTTGGGTAAAGTGGAGAGGAACCATTGCTGGGACAGTGTTTATTTCCCTGAAGAGATCTCATCCTGCCTGAATCATTTGGATGCTATTGTGTGAGGCATGGACATTCAGTAGAAAACATGGGCAAACTGTCTGTTTATTATGTGCTGGTGCTGAGTAATTTGCTTTTAGAGATTCTATGTGCCCAGCATTAGACTGCAAGGTCAAGAGGCCATACATAAGGTTGTATATATGCAGCATAACTGTGTTTATGAGCATTTTGGGTGCTCTTTGATTTCTTTGAAGTGGTCTTCACAACCTTTCTCTTTAATACCTCAGGGAGGAAAAGCCAATACAATGCATATGATGAAGAAATGTAATAAAAAGCATATAGTGTTTTCACCTTTTGTCTGAGTCTGTTCCTCCTTCCTGGCAAGAGGAAAAACACATTTTAAAACAAAATGGTACATGTCCATTTTTATAGTAAATGCATCTGTTGTGTGCTTGCAAGAAACCCAGCATGCTTTAAAATACCTGTGCAAGCAACTCCCCTTCCTTATAGAAGGAGAAAGCTGGTGCCAGCGCTGATGTGCTGGTCTGCAGTCAAAGGGAATGCATGTTCAGACCAGTCCAGGAGCGTTAAATTACACTGGGTTTTGGCTCAAGCTCCATGAGGTAGTTCCAACAGAGCTGGAAAAAATCTACCTTTTCCCTGGAAGCTTTGACATCCCCTTACAGTGTTTCTTTAAGCCTGCCCTGATGTTTCTCAGAACCAGGAACATGTATGAGAGCACAGATGCATTCAGCAAACTCTTGCCTCAGACCAGCACAAGGCTTTCTCTTCTCTAGAGAAGTGATCTCTCAGATCAAAAAAGATAAAACTGACTTATAAAGTCATACAGATGGGATAATCCTTCAGAATATTCACCTAGTTCTGCTTCCCTGCCTCTGACCTCTCCAGAATTGAAGAACTGACTTCAGCTCTGTTTGCTCTGAGATGAAGCTCTTTGAAATCAAGACAAAGATTTTTATCAGAACCCACAGCCATCTCACACTACTTTGTGCATCCTCCTTACCAGTTGGCAGCATCCTTCAGCAACTGCTGGGCCTACAGGCAAACCACAAGCTCTTTGGGGCAGGAGCTGTCTTTCTTATAAAGCATCTCTTTTATGAAGCATACAAAAAAATGGTTGGTTTTGGTCTAGATTCAGGTCACATCTATGCAAAAAGCTAAAGTCTGAACACCCGTGTTATACAAATAAAGCCATACAGGAAAGAATTGAAAGTTTTCATTTCAGCAAAATGAGGTCTGAGAGTGTGTCCTAAAAATGGAGAAATAAATGCAATTGTTGTACCGCATGCCCCAGAAGGATACTTGCAATGCCAGCTGCACTGTGGACATACATAGGCAGTTCCTGTAATTCCAAGTTTACATTTAAAGAGGCAGTTAGACAGGGGGGGCCTGGTACTACAGTAGATTCAATATTCATAATAGATTCAATTTTCATAGTTTATCAGATCATTTTGGCTCACAGATTTCATTGTAAATAATTGCAGCCATGGTTAAGGAAAAAAGAAACATTTTAGTCATAAAGAAGGAGAAGTTAACCCTGTAAAATTACATTTAAAGCAGTTGATTCAGTTTTAGCTGTTGCAGCAATACAAACAAAGCATCATCCTTTTACTGTGAATGCTAAGTCATCAAAGGCACATAAACTTGTAAAGTGTAAGCAAATGTGAAACAAAGTAATTGATCCTAGATTTAAAGAGGCAGAAATAACCGGAGACCTGGACAGGTCTGACTGAAACAGAAGCCAATGCTCAGGAGCAACTTGGATCAGCAAATTCTAACACATCTGGCAGTTTAATTACACAGATCTCTGCTGTGTTCCCTTGGCTGTGCTGATTCTTTACCTTTTTTTCTTGATAGGATTTTTCAGAGCCTTCAGATCACCACTTTCTGCATATCACTTTGTTTTTTTCAAAGAATTCCTGCTCTTTTTCATGTTCCATTTTAAATCAAGTCCCACCTACAGCACATTTTGATATTTCTGAGCTGTCACTTCTACCTATGATTCATTTTTGCATGTTTTGTCATTCCTAATTTTGCAGTTTCTGGAAGTGGCTGAGAAAGATGGCAGGTAATAGAAAGACCTACAGGAGGGAAGGAAGAAATCATCTTGTATTTCTCATCAAGCGAAATTGCAGGCTGTGACATTTTCAAGAGTCCATATGGAGGTGATCAAACTGCCTCCAAAGGACAGCAAATGCCTTTTCACAGAGACTGTAATATGCATGTATAAGACACTTCGGTCACTTACCATCTTCTGTCACCTAGCATTTCTCCTTAGGTTGTGTTTCCTATGACTTGGGGATTTTTCAGTCCTTCAAGGCAGAGCAGGGATGCTGAATCACTTGGCTGTTGGAGGCAACATATTCCCCATGCTGAAATGGCCAGTAACAATGAAATACTGAAGAGCAGTTTTTATTGCAATCATTTTATAGAAACAGACAGATCTTCTGGATTAATGTCTCCATAGGTAGAACAATTGACCAAGTAATTTCCAAAAATAATTTCTGAGTTGAAATCAGATAGGAAAACTCAAATCTCCAAGATACTGAGAACTAAAACATGAAAACATGCTATTTCAGACATTGTGAATCGCCTGGAAATCTTGCAATAGCTCTACCTTACTGAGATAACACTGAGGAGATGTTGTATGCATTTGGGTCCATCTTTCCTTTTTTTTTCAACTGAGGGGTCTCAAATCAATGTCTTATCTATTTACATTGCCATACTGAAATGTAAAGTAGTTCCCTTCCTTCATCACCAGACTGAGACAGCACTGCGAGGATCCAATCAAGCGAGATATTAGTTCAAATTCATGAATCTCAACTCATTAGCTAGTCTCACAGTAATCTCGTTTTGCTTTTTAGATACAAGCTCTAATGACAACTGCTTAAATTTCACAGTGCTTTCTTCACTGTCAGTTACTATATACCTCCTCTTTTTGACACGTCTTGGAACTGTTTCAATATGAAATGTAGGCAGGATTGTCATTAGCAATTTGACATGTATATATATACATGCTAATTTTACTGCATCCTGGTCTGTACTATCAGAGCATAGTTTATCAAATTTGGCATGTCTCTGCAGTAAGGAACATATAGGCACTGATAGCATATAGAAAGCACTAATCAACACCAGCTTCTTTTCAGGACTATTTCCATGGAAGTCAATGGGAACAATTGTTGTCAGCATTTCTGAAGGTCAACCTGCTCATGTCCTTCCTTCTTAACATGAAGCCACAGAAGCAGCTAGGAGATACAAATCAGTGAACACCATGACGCACACATTTGCACGCAGGATCCCATTTGGCCCACACCTCCAGAAAAACAGCCCTACCTCCAGTTTTGTGACACACAGGGAATTCCCATCCATCCAAACAAAATGCTGCCTGGAGGTCTTTGAGAGAGATCCACCTTTAGCATGCACTTACACATATGTTTGGGTGTGTTTGCTTTGTCAGACACTTCCCCTGGAAAGCAGCTCTTCTCAGACAGATGTAGAAGCAGAAGACAGTAGCTGAATTGCTAATGCTGCCAAGCTATTAATGAGTTAGAAACCAGACTCCCAGCCATGGTCAAATGTTACCGTGTTTCAACCAGACAAGGCTGCCACTCAAGAGCTGGAATTAATAAAGCAAAAATAAATAAATATCTCACAACACAGGAGTGAAATTTTTGAAAATTAAGTCTTTGAAAACCAATCTGAGTGCTATTTTTGAGGCAAATTATTCAACCTGAGACCTGCTATAAAACCGAAGCAGGTGAACTATTTTTTCTGCATGTCAGCACACTGTAATAGACCAATTTTTTTATTTCCCAATTCTTTAAGGCAAAGGCCTACCTCCTACAATGGCGGACAGTTATCAAACACATTTGGGTCCCAAGGACTGAAATGGATTGAAGTGAATAAGCTTTTCAAATGCAGAGAATATATCTAGGAAACTCACACAGGAAAAAAAATTTTTAAAAAGCTCAGACCATTTCTAAATAAGTAACACTGTCATTAAAGGATCATAGCTTTCTCTATAGCAATAAGGACCTTGAAACTTTCAGAAAGTTGAGTCAAAGCCCTTTGCTGCTTCTATACAAAAGCTGTATCCATACAGTAATCCAAGGACGTTGATTTTAGCTGTAAGGTTATTTATTTCACTGAATGTCACAGTGTCTACTGTGACAGGTTGCTTAATTTTCAAGCTACAGCAACTTCGTAGTAGGACCTTTTAACCATAATGTTGTTTGGGGGTTTTTTGGGGTTGATTCCCCTGCCACGGAAATGCCACTCAGCAAGTAAAACTAGATCAACTCTGTCCACTTCTGTCCTTGTCATTGGTTTTCATGGTTGGGCTTTTGTACTGTGCTTCATGCCTTGTTCAAGAATAACCGAACCTGCCTAACCCATTAAATTTAGTGCTTACATCAAAAAGCCCAATAATGTAACACACAGGGAATTAACATGGGCTGTGGGTTCAGGACCAAATATGCATTGGCTTGGTTCAGAAACCTGCCCTTTATCAGCAGAACTCTCATGAGATTAATGACACTGTTCTAATGAGAGCTAGAGCAATGGGGAGACAATGCATAGCAGAACGTGCACTCCTTTTTTCCCCCCTGTTTATATACTTCAAATAAGCTAAGTTCATTTTGTTGCAAAATGCCAGTTACTGGAGATAATTCTCCTTTTCCAGATAATGTGCAGATTACTTTCCAGGAAAACCTCATTCAGGGCTGTTGAGGGACTGCAGAAATTATTTCTGGGAAAAAAAGTCTGGTTTGTCTCGTCTTGCAGAGACTGTATCAACAGACATGCACATGATTCAGAAACACTGTTTGAAAAGAAACAAAGCAAAATCCAACCCCATTTTTACAAGGTTTTGATGTGGAGGATCCTGACAACAGAATACTAGAGTCTCAAGTATCTTTCTGCCTCTTCCATGTCAGTGAAATGCTAACTTAGGGCATGAAACACCTGCCAGAAACCTCTGGAGAGTTGTCTTTGTAAAGATGATATTTGAAACATGGTTTCTCTAAGTTAGTCCTCTGTCAGTAACACATCCATTCTTTTTATTTCCATTTTTTAATGCATCTGCCAGCCTCAGAGGTGCCTTTGCATTTCCACTCCTTTCTTATTATCTGCCCTGCACTGGCAGCTCTTTAAATAACCACGGCTGTTATTTGGTGACTTTTAGCAGAGAGAGTTGAGTATAATTGGCAATATATCTCCTACTAAATTCATTAGGTAGAAGGAATAAATTTTTTCTATTACATCAGCTCTTACACACAGGACCATCATTTCATTTTCCATTTTAAATTTAAGTCTATTTCAAAACTTTCCATATCATATTACATTAGACCCAGTCATTCTGTGCTACTTACCAATGGCAGGAGGAAATTGTGAGTAGCAAGCTAATGCCCTAATTCATAGATATGGCAGAGCAGCTTGAAATCAGGTTTCTGCCATGACCATAATCTGAGAGTACTTTCTATTATTTCAATTCAAATATTGAGGCAGCTTTCTGGAACTTCAGCTACAGAAGAACTCTTACAGACTCCTCCAAAACCCACTCCCTGGGATGCTGTTTTTACCAGTTTGTAAAGTTCTCTTCTAGCACTTGGAGACACTCTTGGTTTCTTCTCAGTGCCCTCTCAGCAAGTCCTTGATATTCTTGCTTGCTCAGTGGGGGTGTTACAAGTAGATGACAAATACATCTGCCCCCACCTTCAAGACATTGGGGACAGGAAAAACTGTAAACTACTATTGTGTGCCAGTGACAATGGCTTCCTCTTAAACGGCACCGTGTGCAAAAGTGAGAAATAATCTAATTGTCTTCATACTTTATCAAACACTGCAGTCATTAATGCACTAAGGGAAGGCATTAGGGAATGCAGAACAAAGTTCTCTTGCCTGTCCTAGGAGGCTGAGGTTGACTGCTCTGACTCATCCTAGCTGCTAGCTCTGCTCTGTTACACAGCGTTACCTCCACTTTCACCCATATTAACTAGAGAGGTCTCCTGGCCTTGCTCTGCACTAGCACACCACGGCTAGAGTAGTGGAATGGGTGCCTGTGATGTAGTGATACAGCACAGAGTTTCACATTTCTCAGAGAAGTGACCCAAGTTTCAGGGACTTGGATGCATACTCTGCTCGCTTGCTAAATGCTGGGGAAGCTTCTTAACTATAAGCCCTTCCTGGACAACACTTCGCCCAGCCCTGATGTTTCCAATGCCAACCTTTCAAGAGGCTCACTCAGTTCTGAGTTCTGTGCTGATCTACCCTAGTTGCTAGCTGGAGTGTCATGTAAGGGTGCTTCTTCTGTCATTTCAGAACTTTGCCTTTAAGATTCACCATCTCTGTAAGTGAGAAATGTCTTGTGTTACCTTAAAAATCACCTTCAGGTCAAAGCAGGTTAAAGTGAAATGCATGGAGAAATACTTATTTCCAATCTACAAAATTAACAACCTAGTTTCAAATGCTTATAAAAGACAAAGCTGAATAAATGAAAGAAAAGGCTGTAGAAGCCTCTACTTTTCAGATGAAAGGTCTGTCTTCCCCTACTCAGTTGGCTGTTTGCACTCCTGACTCATTTCAAATCATATTCCTGTTGAAGCATGCTAACCTTATCAGTTTTTTTCAGCCAGTCTCTCTTTTGAGGTTCTCCAGCTCCATCAATATTCCACCCTCCTTTTGGATGTCCATCAAATGTCTTACTCAACAGATAACAAGATGAGGATTAACAGTAAGAAAGGAGAAGAAAATGTTATTTTTAAGGGGGCAGTCACTATTTGCTGTACTTGACTGGCCTATTAGCAACTTCTTGACTGAATGAGAGGTAACACTGATCTCTGTCCCACAATCTCATGACACTTCACACATATATTTTAGTGTGACGCATCCTCATTCACTGAACACTGTCACATCTTGGAAATCAATAAGCCCAGCTGCTACAAACATCCGCACGCATGTAGCTCTTACTCAGGTGAGGCACTGAAGTAGTCACCATTTGGGGGAAGAGTAAATGCAGGTTGACTGAATCCCATATCTGGCTTTGAAGGAAACCACAAAATCAACTGGCATGTTCCACACTTCCAAATGCTCTGTTTCTTACCATATGCATGGATACTCTGCATGCACAGCTAAAACTCCCGGTGTCATTTTCCTTCTGCTCAAAGACCTTTCATCTCTCAGTGTTCTGTGTACTGACAACTGTTCTCCGTTCCACTATCGCTATTTATTAAGGGCCAGGCCAACCTGTATCTTCAGCAGCACTGTTGGCTGAACAGCCTTTCCTCACTGTGGCTGCCCTGTCACATCCCTGTGCTGCTGGCACCACTGTTGGCAAGGCCTGTCAGAGAACTAGGTTAGGAAAAGGACCCAGCCTAAAACTGTTTTTCAGACAGCTATGCAATCAGTTGTGCTGATGCAGGAAGGGGAGCAGCACAGGACTGTAAGTGAGCACCAGTGAGCAGGAGTCTTTAAGCAGCACAGCCACCAGATACCTGTGTGGCAGTTGAGTTGTCATCACATCAGCCAGTGAGTACTGTGCTATGTCAGGGAGGGCATTTCCACTGCAAGGCACCTCTGTCACCTATTCACCAATGGGAATCCAGAGGGGACTGGATCAGGGAAGCTTTGAGTTCCTGCCATGCCAAAGGAATGACAAAGGGCAGTAACTGTGCAGCAAGATGAGTTCAAAGAGTTGGAGAAGAAAGCAAAAGTTTTGAGGTATATAGAATACTTTTGCTTTCAGTTTTTAAGAAAATCTTTTTTTAAATTGTGAAGAGCAAGGTGAGGGCAAGGTTGTCCACTGCAGAAAGGTGGAGATGGTCTTCATGCCCATTTCAGTGTTGCCCCTGCTCTGGCTAACAGGTATCCCCAGTCCTACAGAAACACTCAATTGAGACTGGCTGACACAGAGCAGCAAAGGAAGCTGTCCCTGCGACTGATCATGAACCAGTACTCAGAATGTACAGCACATTTGGGGAAATTAATATTTTAAAATGTAGCTATTTTTTCACACAAAAGGAATAGAACTGCTTTGTTCAATTTCCAATGAGGAAAATACCTGCAACAGCTTTCTGAAGAATAGTAAAGACTAAAACTGAGTTATTTGGAGATAAACCTGAGCCTGTATGATCTTTGAAAACTCAGAAATTCATTTTCACTTCTGTCTGCATAACCTGAGGGCTCTTTCCCAGTCTCACTTCAAGCCTTCCATCCTCTCTGATCATGCAAGAACCCTCCTGCTCTTTGCCTATTTACAGCTGTTCAAACGTCCTCTACAGCACAACATAGTTTGTGTGCATCTTCTATTGAGTCTCCTTCTTCTCCCTTCCTGATCTATAGCTTCTGTCTGCCTTGGGAAATGAAACTCAGCACCACAGGTAATTTTTCTTCCTACTTCCATCTGTTGCTGGATACACACGCTGCACGTTAAGGAGCATGAATGATGGAGTGTATGTAATTTTAACTTAATGATAGCTGGTTAAAGAGTGATGGGTTAGAAAGGAGATCACAAAGGCCTTTGAGTGGAGTATGTAAATTAAGTCAGAGTTTGTATGTGAAGGACTATGTATTAGGAGAGAAAGAACTTAAGGAATAGTGAAGGTTTTAAAGGGTAGGAGTAGGATTGAGAGACCTTTGGAAGTCTGTAGGGAGGCAAAATAATTTGGTGAATCAAAGCAGATGGAGACTCTTAACCCCATTGTTCTGAATATCGTAAAATTTAGGTGAGAACCCTAAAGAGCAGAATAGTTGTGAGCAGGTTCATGCTTCTGTAACTGGGATACTGTCTCAGATCATGGTTGTATCATGCTCTGACATGAGACAGTGCCTAAGAAAACACTAAAAGCATGTTTTTCTTATCAGATACCCACCACTTATTTGGATTCAGAATATTGTATGTGAATTCATTGAGTTATCTGTTCAAGTGGAAAAGATCACTAAGAATGCCATTACTAGTCATCACCCATAAACACATTTGTTCATAGACTAGAAAAATTACTTTCATACAGATAGGCATCCCTCCAGTTATGATCTTTCTTCTTGATTTATTTGTGGCTCCCAATTTAGAAACATTAATCAGAACTCAATGAAATGGACTGTAAAAGCAGTAGGAGAAAAAAAAAACAAAACAACAACAACAAAACAAATATATTTCAATTTCCTAGCTACTCATTATTTATAGTGAAAAGGAGACCAGCATGTGCCTGGGTGTTTTTCCACATTATTTTCCATAATCAGTGGGTTTCAATGCCTAACCATACAATGACATCATCACCACAAGGAACAAGGAAAGACCCTGTTCAAGACAAATAATGCTTCAGGCAAAAATACAGAAAGCATGTCTGATCTTTTTTGTTACAATGAAGACTCCAAACTTTATCTGTCTTCACAGTTTCTTACAATAATTATAATGTAATGCATCAGTATTTAACATGTGACACTAAATAACTGAGATGCCAGTACTTAGGGACACAAGGAATGACAGCAGGAAGAAAAGATGTCACATTTCACCACTATCACAACCCGTCCCTGCTGCTGGCACTTTCTTTAGCTCCTTTGTCTTGGCAATAGATTTTACAATCTTAATACAATTCTAATTGCATTAAGAGGTTTTAAAATATCCCCTCATGGACAAGTGTTGGTCTGTGTTGATTTCAATGGAAATTGTGCTCACACTGCCAAAATGCAGAATTAAGTCCAGGATTTAGCTGTCTTCTGGGAAATATAGCTCATAAAAGGACAGGTCCTGAGGTCTGCTATACCATCCTGCCTGAGGACACAAGGAGGACCTAGTGAGAGTAAGCTGAAGGATCATCCAGCCCAATATCCTCTTTCAAACAACAGATTGGTCTGGATGCTTAGAGGTGAACTTTCCATGGGGTATCTCCTAACTTCTCAGCTGGAGAGTCTTCTCTGCCACAGGTATCATCCAGACAATCAAGACTGAAAGCCAGATGTTTCTCCTGACCCGTGTCTCAGCTCTTTTAGAGCCTGCTTTACTTCTCACCACTGTTACATTCCTGTGGCACTAACAGCCACAACTTCACTAGAGGAATAAATACCACCCCCCAGCTTTATTCCTTTCTTGGGAAGTAGGAGTGAGGTGTGAATTCAGTACATGTCCTTAGTGCTTCTCTGTATGAGCAACCCTATGTAATTGCTTCCAATCCACCACCTCCACAACAGAAATTATTATATTAACCCTTACATTCCCCTTTCCGCCATCACTTTTCCAGGCCAGTGACTCCTAGCCCGTTCAGTCCCACTTTGCAGGAAAGCTATTCAGCAGTCGGACAATTACTTTCAACTGATTTTTTACCTTTTTGTCCAACAGTGGCTGGAACATGCAGGACCAGTACAGACTGATATATGTCTCTCTGCTTGGCTCCTGGAAGAAGAGGAGGGGGAAGCTGAAGCTCCACTATGCTTAGGAGGCGTTTAGTTGGCTTCCTGACAATTACCCACAGCTATACATGCAGGAGCTGAAAAGAAATAGAGAGAAGAAGATGTTAGTGTCCTCTTTTTTCCTTTCACATTCTCCAGACTCCAATTCTGTGTGCTAGGCCTTTCCTGAAATAGACTCATCAGACACACAGTGAGTGCAGTTGACATGGCCATCTAGGGGCAGTTCTCTATACTCTTCATAGGAATCCAGGAACATGGAATTGAGATTTTCTGAGAACTGCCAACAACTAACATCAAGATCTATTTCCAACAGGGTAATAGCCCATTTATAGCCTCATCTTGCATGGTTATGGTGAGGGCTACTTTTTTTCTTTATGTATATTCACCAGAATTTAAAGATCCTAGGAGCTCAGGCATTTAGCCGGTAACCCAACTGAAAAGTTATCACATGTAGAGACATCCTCAGCAGCTAAGGAGTCAGTATGCAACTAAACAGTTGGTAAGGTTATATCTTTATTTATTCTTGAAGAAAAGAAGACACCATTCCCAAGTTGCCAAGCTTTATCATAAAAGCACAGCTATACTTAGTATTTAGTGATAACTCCAAAGGTTAAAAAAATTAGTTAACTTCACACAAAAAATAACATTGACACTGAAATATCACTGACACTGAAATATCACTGACACTGAAATAACAAGATGCTTATGAATGGGATTTTCTTTTTTTTGACAATTGGCACAGATGACTCCACATATTGATTGGTAGGATCACAGAATGGTTGAGGTTGGAAGGGACCACCTACAGACATCATCTAGTCCAACTCTGTGCACAGTCAACTAGAACTGGTTGCATAGGATGTTGTCTGGCTGAGTTTTGAATATCTCCAAGGATGGAGACTATATAGCCTCTCTGGAAAACCTGTTCCAGTCTTCAGTTAACCATAAAGATATTCTTTTTCCACTTAGGTTTAAGTAGAATTTCCTGCATTTTAATTTGTACTCGTTTTCTCTTGTGTCTTTTTCCTGTCACCACTGAGAAAAACCTGGGTCCATCTTTCTCGCTCTTCCTGTCACCACTGAGAAAAACCTGGGTCCATCTTCCCTGCTCTTCTGCCCCCCCACACGCTCCACCCAGTATTTCTGCACATGGAAAAAAACCCTGAGCCTTCTCTTCTCCAGGCTGAACAGTCTCAGCTTTTTCAGCCTTTCCTCATAGTAGAAATGCTCCAGGCCCTTAATCATCTTTGTGGCCCTTCGTTGGACTTGCCCTAGTACGTCCATGTCTCTCTTGCACTGTGGAGCCCAGAACTAGACCCATCACTGCAGATGCATCTCACCAGTACTGAGTACAGGTGAAGAACAACCTCTCTAGACCTGATGGCAAAACTCTTCTTACTGCAGCTCACAGTACTGTTGGCCTTCTTTATTGTAAAGGTACATTGCTAGCTCACGTTCATCTTGGTGTCCACCAGGACACTCAGGTCCTTCTCTGCAAAGCTGCTTTGCAGACAGTCAGCCCCCAACATTAGTAGTGCATGAGGTTACCTATCCCCAGATGGAGGTCTTTGTTTTTCCTTTGTTGAACTTGATGAAGTTCTTGTCAGTCCATTTCTCCAGCCTGTTGAAATTCTTCTGAATGGCAACACATCCATCTGGTCTATCATCTGCAAATTCACTGAGGATGCATTTTGTCACATCCTTCAGGTTATTAATGAAGTTCTAAACAGTACTGGACCCAGTACAGACCCCTAGGATAATCCACTAGTGACTAGCCTCCAGCTGGACTTTGTGCCATGGATCACAACCCTCTGAGCCCATTTGTACAGCCAGCTTCCAATCCACCTCACTGTCCATTTATCTAGGCCATACTTCATCAGTTTGTCTTAAGGATGTTACGGGAGACAGTGTCAAAAGCCTTGCTAAGTCAAGATAGACAACATCACTGCTTGTCCCTCATCCACTAGCCCAGTCATCTCATTGTAGAAGACTATCGGGTTGGTCAGGCACAATTTCTCCTTCATAAATCCACACTTACTTCTCCAAATCACCTTCTTGTCTTTCAAGTGTCTGGAAATGGTTTCCATCCATCACATTCCCAGGCATCAGGGTGAGGCTGACCAGCCTGTAGTTCTCCAGATTTTCTTTTGTGAAGATAGGAGTGATGTTTGCTTACTTCCAGCCTTCTTTAGAGAGCCTTATTCCCATTCAAATCAATTTCCAGGCAAAAAGAGCCTGCATACCTCTTTTATTCCCTGGCTTCACATCTTCAGCTCCTGCCTTGTGTTCCTTATTCTGTTTCTGGTGAAGCTGTGGCTTCCTCCCTTTCAAGACAGCATTGTAAAACGGGACAGAACAGCCATTCTATGGCAGGGTGACATGAGGCAGGAGAGGCATAAGAGATACAGCTGCTGGGATTTTTCTGCACCTTCTTGCCTTTCCTTCTAGCAAAGGGAGTAAGGACTTTGCCCGCTTTGACTATCTGTTCTTCTCCAGGAGGTGGACAAGTGGAGCAGACATCTCTAAAAAAACCTCAAAGACTGGGCTGACAATTCATTGGAGACTGAAGTTTCTCAG
The DNA here is from genome assembly GCF_000700745.2 of Antrostomus carolinensis. Classification (NCBI taxonomy): domain Eukaryota; kingdom Metazoa; phylum Chordata; class Aves; order Caprimulgiformes; family Caprimulgidae; genus Antrostomus; species Antrostomus carolinensis. Next base: position 66,792 of record NW_010315772.1, read on the forward strand.
CTCCCTGGAAATTGCCTCTTATCATAGCAGAACCATCACTACCTTTGACCTCTTCCCAAATAAAATACAAAGCTTGAGACTATTGACAGAAGCAGTTTTCAGCTTACCCTGAGGAGTGGATATATACAAGGACAGAAACACGAGTGAAATACAAGTTGAAGCAGTGAAAATATACATTATCAAAATGAGAAATTAAGCAACATAGGGAAAACAAATCTTCTGACAAGATGATTCCTTGTATTCTCTCAAAGAGATGACCAGTCTTTCTCATTTTTCAAGTATGTTTCAAACCCTTCATAGGTTTAAAAAAAGAAAAAACAAACCACAAGACACATGCAAGTGTCTCAGACCCAAAGGGTGGCTTTCTCGGCCAGCTTGGAAATACCACCTTTACAGGCTGTGTTGCCTTCCCTGCTTGCACAGACACAAACCCAACTTCATTCCAAGAACTCCATAACAGCCTAGTCATCTTCTGTTTGCATGATATAAACCTGGCACCAGATGCCCCATGCAGCTGAAGAACTAGCTTGGTCATCTCTGTATTACAGTTAAATTTTTTTCAAATACTGTTTTCAAGTCATGCATCCAAAACTACACTTAGTTTGATACCCTTGAAGCATGAAAAGCCAATGAATCAGGTTCACCAGAAATGCTTCATTTTTTTTGCTTAAAAGCATTCTTCATTAAAAATAAATATTAGATTTTCTAATGTATCCTTCTGTTTCCTGGCATGTTTACTTCACATTTTCAGGCTTTGTTCCACAAGATCTAGAGAGACTAAGAAAAGAAGCAAGGTAAGACCTACAGTAAACTGAAATTGGGCAATTCTATGTACATTCTACATCAGTGGGTGACTTATTTGAGACAGTGACTAAACTCTGACCTTGGTAGTTGAGCCTATCAGACTGCTTGGGATCAGATCATATGAAAATCCATCCTCTCATACTTTCTAAAGAGCCCAAAAGAGAGGTGAGATAAATACCTATTAGCTTTAGAGTTTAAATGTAGAACAGAATAAACATTGAGAAACTACCCAACACCTTTTCAAAGGTGCTAGCTGTGCAAATTCACCCACACACCTGTACTTGCAATATGTTTTTGCTGGCAGAGGAAAGAAGAGAAATGTTTTTTCATGTCTTAAATAAAATTCTGATTTCTTTGAAATAAAATTTTAGGAAAGAAGAAATCAAAGCAGAATTTGGATTGTGCCATTCTGATCCATGTCTGGTAGTCTTCTTCAACTGGACTTTGCAGCAGGGGAATTGGAGATAGCTGGGTTTGGATTCCTGTTACATTAGGCAACCTTTCATTTTTCTGTTTTGCTGTATGAAATACTACATACAGATACAGAAGACTACATACAGATACAGAAGACTGGCTGGTCTTCTAGGGAACTGCAGGATTTCAGAGATTGTCTCCACCACGAGACAAGCGGTTGACACATTCCCCTGACCATCTTGGCTATTTTCCAACCCTCACAGATATTTTTTTTCCAAGTTTTGCCTCTGTTGTGCACAGACACACAAACATAAGCATACTGAAAACCCAAAGAATGAGTCATTCTTTGGTTTTCCATTCATGTCCTAAACATACATCCATGAAGGAATTTATGTATCCATGTACATAACATACTTCCACTTCTTTAGGAAGAAAATATTAAATCCTCCTTAAAAAAAATATTAAGAAATGTCAAACCATGGGCACTGGCTAGTGTTTTCCCCTCTTGGAAGCTGTCCTAAAGATTTAACAAAGTACACTGTCATACTTAGAGAGCACTTCATTTTCACAGGCTTAGGTACAAGTTTAATGCAAAGCTATATTCCTTCCATACTCTTCAAAAGTCTTGAATCATTCACATTTTAGAAGCAAAGCATAATTTTTTTTCCAGGTTTCCTTCAACAAATACCCAGCCTGTAGCCTCAGCTGGGATACTGGTCATGCAGATAACTAGGCATTTTTTCCTGAGCTTTATTCCATATATTTAAATTTCTGTTGCATTTGCTTACTACCTTAAACGGCATCTCCTTCCCAAAGCCTGAAGAATCTCTTCATCATTGCTTCCAAAAAGGCATGACATAAAAAAAAAAACCCAAACATATAATATATATATATTATAGAGAGACATATATAGTATTTTATATCTATACATATATATAAATATATTACATAAAAGAAAAAAAAAACAGGTACACTTTTTACACAAACTGCATTTCCATTTTTTCCTTCTAGAAATATATACTCAGTTATCAGGATGAAAAGAGTATGAAGGAAACAAAAAGCCTCTCCTGACTAAGACCATTCACACATGTTAACATATTGCTGGAAGTTATTTAGATATTGTGGTGACAGCTGAAGTAACAATACCTGTAGAATTCTAAATAGTAAAAAGAATATAATCACTGACAAGAACATTATTTTTCACTCCTTTGTCCTTTGTCTGTACCATCTTTGTACAGACTATTCTAACCATCAGTTGTTCTCAAACTGATGGAATGCCTCCAGAAGTTGTTAAGATGATACCCAAGGGAACCTCCTTTCACCCAGAGAAGAACTCAAAAATAACGGAGAAGTTCCCATCTCCCCAGGGCTCTACAAACTTTGATCAGCAGTGAAGATGACATGTCTTTGTAACCATTCTAGTCCTCTTGAGAATACCCTCTGAGCAGCTAATTTGGATGTGGCATGTCTAATCTATGGACCACAAGCTAACCCATGGATCCTGCAAGTGCTCTCAAGCTCTGAGGTTCAGCATTCCAGTTGTTCCAGTATACAGCTGGGTGCACAATTCCACCTTATGTCGCGATTTCCATGCAAGGTTTTCATGCCAGTCTCTGAATATGAATAAGGAAGACTTTGTGGAGTGAACTCCAAAATATCCACTCCAGATATTGCCAGAAACACTACAATGATATTGCTGGATTCAGTTGATAGAAACCACTTCACTAATGTGTAAGCAACACTGTCTTTCAGATCGGTGCTCAAGGATTTTGTATTTGTTAACAATGCCACAATCCATCCTCTTGCTTATTAAATCTAATTAATATTGAATTATATCAAATGTAAAAGGCTATGACATGATTAATTTCAGCAGTAGTTCTTCAGCTTTCTAAAATGAAAAACAATTAGCAGTTG
>NW_010315773.1:0-7593 GCF_000700745.2 Antrostomus carolinensis
TTCCAACCCTAACCATTCTATGATTCTATGTAAATGAGTGACACCGATCCTGGAGGAGTGACAGTTCTGAACTGAGACTGCAGTCCTGGAAGAACAAGAGCCTGAGTGAAAGCCGGAGAGAGCAAGAGAGGAAAAGACCCTCATTAATATACTGAACATGATGTTATATGATATGAAATAATCCCATTGGCAGAGACAAATGGCAGTATAGCTTATTAATTTAAATATTCCTTCCTCCCTCTCCCCCCGATCTTGCACTTGTAGACTAATGAAACACAACGTCCTTCAACTTCCAGCAACAAATGAAAATGTTGGTATGTTATCAGCATTTTTCTCATAACAAATCCCAGCTGAAACCACAACACAGCACTATTCTAGCTACTAAAAAACAAACCCAGCTTTGTCCCAGCTAAAAACCAGGACAAGTGTTAAGGAGATTGAGCATAGAAAAGTGAAGAGGTGATATTACTCTCCATAAAAAAGTCCTGGGTAAGTAAATATGGAAAAAAAACCTTAAGCAATTGGAGAACAAAATGGATTACTCCGTGAGTCAGAATAGTTGATGTATTTTACTGAGTCTTTATGAACTTGGTGAACAGACTTTTGTCCAAGTTACATTGTCCCTTAACAGAAGCAACTGAATTACACAGAAACAAGCCAGCATAGAGACAACCTCAAGTGTATTCTGCACTTACCTGGTGCTCCAGACTCTGTGAAACAGGCTGTCTCATACTTGAAAGCTTTGTCATTACTACAATTGAAATGGAAAATTACAGAGGCTGGTCTGAAGATATCAATTTGCTCAAAGAAGTGGTGTTCTGATGTTCAGAAAAAACCCCAGCAACCTAATACAGCATTGTGGGTGCACATCAAGTATGACAGGAGAAAACACCTCAAAGACACAAGCTTATGAGCTGAAGTAGTAGCATGTTATTTTCCTCTTGGTTTACATTTAAAATAGCTTTGAAACAGTAAAGACTAGACATTTTTCTTTTAAATATTCAAGCCCTGGTCACTGCAGACGTTGGATGCACTCATCATTTAAGTTGAGTATTTCCCACTGCTGGGAAGGAAGTCGTTTTCTAAACCCCCACTGAAAGTTTATGATTCATGCTTTTGCTTCATTTGAATTCCTCCTGTTGGCATCAATCCCTTTATGTATCTACTAACAATATCTTCTTTATTCATCTGTTCCCCAAAGAGTGTATGTCCAAGTCTTATGTGTTCGTCTTAACAATATGTAGGTTTTATTTCAATATGTCTTTTCTTTTGAAAGGGGCTCTAATTGATGCCAAGTAAGTGATCTAAATGCCTCTAATGCAAATGATTTTTATCTCTTTTTATGTGACAGGGTCATTTTGATTGTATGAATTAAATATCTTAAAGTGTTATTTGCAAGATGTTTATTAAAAACGTACCTGAGCACAATAGCTCATTTTTGTTCACCAAAACTATTATATTTATTTTCAAGCTTTCAGCCAAATATCTGTAACATGACTAATCTATTAAACTATTGTCTAGATTTAAAAAAAAAACCTTTGTGTAAAATAGCATTGCATTTCTACAAGGTTTTATCTGTAATTTGATAGCAGAAACTATCAGTCTGTGTTTTATACTGGTGTATACTTGCTTGAATACGTGTAACTGGATCTGTCTGAATTTTAGTTATACTGGGACATGTGCTGCCACCTCTGCTCGATTCTGCTTTTGTCTCCGTTGTTTTCACTTTTGTAATGATCCCCTGTGGTCCATGAGCATTAAGGTCCATGGGAGGTCAACCATACCTTGCAGATAGTGACAATAGTGCAAATAATGACAAATATGGGGGGGGGTGGGGTGTCACACAGTGTATCCTGTTTCCTGTATTTAATCTAGAGGTTAGTGATTTGTGAGCAGCCTGCAAAGATGCTGCACATGGTTTGGTGTGTCTTTAGGTTCATATTTGAATTGATGAATATTATCCTGCTCCCAACCTCCTTTTGTTTTCCATTGTTTAAATACTTCATGGAAAAGGAGCATGTTTGGGCATCTTCTCTCTCAGATTTTGTGTTTTTCTTGTTTTACACATTTTATTTCACTAATTTTAATGTGTGTGGATTAGCAAAGCTGTTTCTGTTTAACCACCAGCTGAACTTGAGTAGTGTGAAGAGGAAATTGGTCCAGCTAAGGAATACTTCAGTCATTAATGACTATAATAGCCCATGGAGGGAAGACCAAATATTTTCTTCAGAGGTCCAAAAAAGAGGTGACTCTAGGCTGAAAATACCTTTTGCAAAGTAGGAGTGTGATGTATAGATACAAGTGACTATAAGCTCAAAGGATTTCTGTCTCCACCAGCTAATAATAAGAAGTAATAGTATTTGTTAACAGTGGTAGAAGGTAGTAAGGCAGACAAGACATTCTGAAAAGAAAATAAAAACAACAGCAACAACAAAAATATTTTTCTTCAGCTTTTTAATAAGCTTATTCTAAATTATAAGATTATAGACTTCTGCTCCCCCTCTGATGAACAGCTCTTGTTGTCTGGTGGAAAATCCAGAGCTCTTGTCCTCACTGTGATAGCCCTTTGCCTGTGCAAACGTGAATGTGAGTGGTTGTGGTACTGGGTGGTGGTGGGTTGTTGGGGTTGCTATTAAGGAAACAAAGTAAAAATGAAATCCTTTGTTGCTTCCTTGGATTTCAGAGAAATGACTAAAATCCCTGGAAATTCTGTATTCTTAGATTACTCAAAGATTTCAGGAGTATTTGTCAAAGCATTCTCTAAATATGAAATAATTAAATTTGATGAGATAACCTATAATATTGTCTTTATCTCAGGTGTCTCTGTTATTAACTTGGTAGAAAGAAGTTTTTGTTTCAAGATATTTTCACTAAGGTTTGCTGGGATCATTTTTTGGTTGATTTATTCTTACATGCCCTGTTGGGAAAGAAAAAAGAATCACGTCTTCTGGATGTGATGGATACCCTGATATTAGACAGTCTGTCATTTTACAGAGTAGTGTGTGCATTTAAGCTGTTTTACAGGGAAGTCTTTTGAGACTGTTGAGGAAACAGGCCAGAAATATAATTATGCCCAAACTGCTGACTTTTTAAAAAGAGTTTCCAGTGATAACAGGATTTAAACTAAAAGCAGTTGAATTTCAATTACATTGCTGTGATTTGCAGGAAAAAAATTTTACCTTGAGTTTAAATTTTTCTGGACTTGAATTTGTTAACCCATTGATATAACCGCAGAGTGGGCTGTGACATTTTGTTTAACTCATTTTCAGTGTTAAGGGTATAAAAATGCTACATTTATGGTTGGAAAGAGAGGATTCTAGCATTGTTGCACTGCAGTTAGGTGCTCTCATTGCTCATTTATTCTGTTGAGTGCAGCTAACAGCAATCATCCATCATCTTTGAAGTTTAAATAGTAATTTCTGATTTTGAATGCCATTTTACTTCATTAGCTGGCAGTTCATCTGTTCACACACCTTGCATTGGAAAATTCAGAATTTCTCAGTGGCGCTTTGGACAACGAGTCAGTTTAACAGAGCAAATATTTCCTAACCAGCTTTGGGTGCATTTCACCTTTTGCTATACAGCTTTCAAAGGCCCTATCCTGTAATCAAATAGGCCTTTAACTGCTTTTTTGAAAATAAGCTTTTAATTCATTTCCACAGTAACAATTCTCCTAACTGAAAATTATCTTTGAAAATGAATTGGTTTAGATCTTGATAACCAACTCATAGTGATATGCTTTTAAAGAGTTTTCGTGAACTGTGTTGAACAAGGTCACAGTTCTTTCTTTGAGTTTTGTTTACATTTGTAAGTGATATTTGAGTCTATGCTCATTTATATTTAAAAAAAAAAAAAAAAGAAAGAAAATCACAGTACTATCCTATATCATCATACTTTTGAAGTTCTTCAGAAAGACTGGTGAGATTTGGCAGACCAGGTACACCACAATTTCTGTCCCTTCCCCTTTCTCCCCTCTCCACCTTTTCTCACTGCTCCGATCCCAATACCTGGATGCAAGTTGCCACTGGGGACTTTACCCACTGTAGAGGGAAGGACAAGGGGTGAGGGAGGTGGGAGACACAGAGCAACCAAGAAGGTGCTGAACAGAATAGGGCAGTGGGGTAATATTAAGAAATTATGGTGATTTTAGTTGGTTTGCTACATACAAATTTTGAAATGTCGTGTTCTGTATTGGGATATTGCTGTGGTACTAACAACAAAGTAATGCCTCTGGGCATGAAAAAACATCTGTACCAACTTTTAAATGTATAAGCGAATAGTTAAACAATCACCAGAAGGCATAATCTTATATTAACCTTGTTTCATATTATTTTTGTTGTTTTAATATTATTTTTATCTGTGTTGTGGTAGGAGTAACAGTAGGAGAAGGAATAGACATTAATCTGGCATCTCTGTAGTATCCTCTGCTAGTGCCAGGGCTTTTTCCTGAACCTATAACTTTTGTGTTAAGAAGTGGGTGACAGATCCTCCAACATTTAAATGGTAGTCAGTAAAACAAACAACACAATTTTAAAACTGCAGGGAGAAAGAGTAGCATAATATAATGTAAATGGTTGTAATGAAGTTCTGTAATAGAAGAAAAATGCTTGTTTCCTGGTGTGTGAGCTTTTGCTGTGTTATCTTTTAAAAAGAAGTACATTAATATGTATTTCAGTAAAACATCATTATTTTTCCACTGATTTCCTTATTTGTTTTGAGCTTCTCTTTTTCAGTTCTAAGAATTGAAAAGCTTAATAAAAACTTTGGGAAAGGCACTGTGAATCGAGCTAGAATGGCTTAAAATAGTGCTTCTGTTACCTTCTGGTTAGCATCTCCTCCCTCTGCTCAGTCTCCATGTAGGAGATGGTTAAAAGGACCAAATGAGGGGCTCTTTGAAGGAAAATGAGTTGCTTTGTGTTGCACAGCTGTCACCAACAGTGTGACTCCTTTACCTGGTCACTGCAGTGGAGTGGATGCTGAGCACTCGCAAGGTAAAGCCGAATAAAAGGTAAACTCCAGCAGCAAGATGGAGTAGTCATCTGTGGCGAGAACTTTTTCAACTTTACTAAGTCCTTCCTTTCCTGTGACGCAGAAGTATCTATACCTTCTCAGGGTGCTTCACTGAAAAGTAATTCCATCACAGCATGAACTCCTTCATTCAACAGATAACATAATCTCTGCTTTCACCTCCTTCCAAACAATTGGGATTATGTGTCTTTCCAAGCATGCTCACATAAAATCATAATTGTTAAGAGCCCTCGTTACCCCGAGGAGTTAACGGTATCTTACGATGACAGGTACTGTCAGCTGTACATTGTGGAGGCTCCTGTCCTGGGAAATGTGAGAGGCATTTTAGCTTACCATGCTATTCCCCCCTCCTCATGTTCTCGGGGGGCTCTTACTTGCAAAGAAAAGCCTGTAGTTCACAGTGTTACTGAAAACTGCCAAAATAGTGGAAAGATTTAGAAATACTAATGTTAAATGCCATCATATGCAAGGTGTCAGGATTCATACGTAAACATAAATAATTATAATAAATTTTAAATATTCTTTTTAGTTAGTAAACACCAAAATACCATTGTAATAAATATATATATATATAAAACCCACTTGTAGTAGGTGTCTGCTAGTCATATATCATTTTTAAGAAAAGAAATCACAGTTCCTGGGCACATTCTTTAACGCGTATTTCTCCTGGCTGCAGTAAAGGCTTCCTTCACAGAATCACAGAATTTCCTCAACTGGAAAAGACCTTTAAGGTCGTCGAGTCCAGCCATTAACCTCACACTGACAAGTCCCCGACTAACCCATGTCCCTCAGCACTGTGTCTACACGACTCTTCAGTCCCTCCAGGGATGGGGACTCCACCACTGCCCTGGGCAACCCCTTCCAATGCCTGAGAACCCTTTCAGCAAAGAAATTCTTCCTCACATCCAATCTCAGTTGCCCTTGGCACAACTTGAGGCCATTTCCTCTTGTCCTGTCACTTGTTCCTTGGTGGAACAGACCCACCCCCACCTCTCTACACCCTCCTTTCAGGGAGTTGTAGAAAGTGAGAAGGTCTCCCCTCAGCTGCCTTTTCTCCAGGAAATTTCCTGCCCCTGCCCTGCAGTTTCCCCACCAGAACAGAGAGGGCAGCTACAGGCTCAGGCATGTGGTTCAGGAAGTTTTTGAGGGTGAAAAATAACTATTTGTCTCCTGTAGATAAATTACAGTAAGTCTGAGCATGCTAAAATTTCTACTAATTTTAAAATTCGTCCATCTAACTCTAATTATCAAATACATCGCTTAAAGAAATACTTAGGTGGTTGTAATAGTGGAAAAACCTCACTGTTTATTTCTGAATTGTGAAAATACATTATTTTTTTCTACTCCTTTAAACTTATCCCTTTACTAGTTTTTAGTGCTTATCAGAATTTCATTGTGTTCTGATACTGTTTATAGTTTTCACTAGTATGAATGATTACTGGATGCAGTGGCTTTCATGATGCTGCCAGGCACGGAATATTGTGCTTGGAATATTATTTTAATACTTGTGCTTTGCAGCAGTGGAATTATTTCAACACCTGTAAAATTTTAAAGACAAATATCTCTTGCAGTTCCTCTTTGGATACTAAAGTAATATCAAGCCTTGTAATTCTTCAGTGATTATGAGCTCTGGAAGAAAAAGAGGCAAGCAGAAATCCTCATGGTGGAGATGAAATCTTGGATGATATCCGTAACATGAGCTAACGAGTTATGTTCAGAAGTCTAATAAGAGCCATCCACACAGACTACTAAGAAAATTTATTGTGATTTTAATATTTACTACATTTGTAGTGCTCTTGTAGGATAAGTAACCAGATTTAAATTTCAGCTTACATATGGATTCAATATCCAGAGATGTTAGCGTTTTTGTAGTTTTCATTTGCAATGTTATTTTTCAGGTATATTTCTAATTCTGCATTTTCAATGTGTTCTGATTTGAACAGTTCACAGCTACGTCACATTTATTAATCAAAGTTTATAAGGATGGGGGGTTCAAGTCATGCTGGTTGAATTGACTGAACTGTTAGGAGTTTGCAGTGAGTAACAGGCTACGATTTGATCTCGGTGTGGCTTAAGCTGATGTAGGTAGGTGTGAACCCCAGCTGCCTGCCCCTGCTCTCCTTCAGTCCTTGGGAGGGAAAAATAGTTACTTGCAGATGGATCAGGTCTGTGATTTGTTTTTCTGTGCATCTCTGTGCCAGCAGAAGACACATGGCAGTAATCAGCAAAAAAAGGTGCTGGAGAGAAGGAGCGGTGACTACATAAATTCACAGTGTCTGAAAGTAATTCATGAAACTTCAGCTTGAATTGAGAACACAGCCCAATGATGAGCAAACCTGCACAGCAAAATGTGGAGGTGTCGTGAGGAGCTGGTTGGCTTGTAGTAGTATTGCAGTGACCCCTGACTCTTAGGCAGTCTGAGACTTCAAATGGAGATTTGAAGTGCAGATTTTTAAATTTAGTTCAATGCGGTCCAGTGGTGTAATATACAAGTCTTGCATGTGTTACTGATGAATATCCTGGACCCTGTGGTGTATATTAGTGATAAATATAACTAAATATATA